>NC_056730.1:543659924-543822424 GCF_019279795.1 Protopterus annectens | reverse complement strand
TCTTGAATAGGGCCAGTGAGGTGCTCTGTTTGACATGTATGGGAAGTCTATTCTATAGCATGGGCAGTCTCTGGGTTATGAACCTGTACTGCCAGCATGTTCTGTTGATTGTGGTAATGAGTTTGAGGTCTCTGGAGTGTGTGATGTGGAGTGATTGGGATTTCTTTACATGTAGCATTTCTAACAGACCTGGGTCAGACATGGCTTTGTAAGTTAAGCAGAGATTGCCTCTAAGTAGGCGACATGAGACAGAGAACAGTTGGAGTTTTTTTGAGTCTGTCTATATAGGGCAAGTGTTTAAGGCCTAAGATCCTCTTTGTGAGGTAGTTTTGTGGCCTTTCCAGTTGTTGCAGGTGTCTAGTGAGATACATGCCAAATGGGGCATTGTACTCGATGAGTGGCCTAATGAGGGAAGAGTAGAGGAAGACAATGACCTCTTTCTTTCTGGATGCAAAACCCTTAGTAATGAGATGTGCCACACAGAAGGACTTTATGACTACAGTGGCAGTGTGTTGGTCAAGAGAGAAGTTGCTGTCAATCTGTGTCCCAGATCTCTTATAACACCTTCTGTATTCATTGGGCTACCATTGATGTGGTTGTTCATGGGAAGTGGGTTTTTCCCAAAAGGGGATGACGACAACAGTTTTTGGCATTCAGCTTAAGGCCATGTTTTTGACACCAGTTGCTGGTGTCAGTGGGGCCTTTCTGTAGGATTTCAACATCACTTGGGGAGTTAATAATGGCTCCCAACTTGCAATTGTCTGCAAACTTGGTCAACCAGAGTCCCTTTGTGTTGGCCTGTACTTCTGCAAAGTAGATACCAAACAGGAGAGGACCCAGGACCAATCCCTGTGGGATTCCACTCTTGTCTGGTCGGCAGTCTGACTTGGAGTCTGCTACTTTCACACTGTGGGCTCAATCTGTGAGCCAGATTGCAATCCACCTAGTGGTATAGGTGTTGGTGCCTAGCTAAGTGAATTTATCAATGATTCCTGTGTGGGGAATGGTATCAAAGGCTATGGCCAGATCAAGGTAGGCTGTATGAACCACACTGTCTTCATCCACAGCTCTGGTGACTGACTCAAAGAAGTCAACCAAGTCGAGCAAGCATGATACCCTTCACAAAACCAAACTGTGTGGGATCCATAGTATGGGGATTCTCTATCCTTGTTTATTAGGTTCATGATGATGTGTTCCACAACTTTGCATATCAGACTTTACAGGCTAATGGGGCGATAGTTCACAGGGTCTGTAGTCACTCCTCCATTGTGGAGAGGGATGACTATAGCAGTGCACCATTGGGTAGGGACAAAGCCTGAGGTGAGGGTGTGATTGAACAGAGCACACAGGTGAGTTGCCAGTTCACTCTGTAGTTCATGTAGAACACAGCCAGGGATAGTGTCAGGTCCCATAGAAGCTGTATTCTTGGTCTTGCATAGTGCTGTTTTTAACCTGTGTAGCAGTAATACTGGGTGCCTGGCAATCTACTGGTATTGTAACTGGTCCTTTGGTGGGAGTGGGGTAAAGTTGGCACAGAATATATCAGCCAGTATATTTGCAATATCTGTTGGCTCGGTATAAGTGGTACCATTGTGCAGTAGCTCAGAGCCAATCTGGATATTTCCGTGGAGGTTCTTTACATAACTCTAGAAAGCCTTGTGGTTGTCTTTACCATCTGCTGCAATTGTGTTTTCATTGCTAGCTTGAGAGGATTTGATGATGGATCTCAACTTTTTTTTGAGGCTGATAAGGGAGTTTTTCCAGTCTTGGGCTTCCCCTTATTCTGCATCAATTTCCTCCTTCTGTTGTAGAGTTTGTTTATGGCTGTGGGCCACCAGATTGGCTTCCTTTTTTTGGAGGAGAGCATCTTGATTCTATTGGGCATGGTGAGATCCATTGTGTACATGTTCGTACAATGCATTGTTGTATGATTCGGCAGTCATGCAACTATTCTCCATTTGTATGGGTGCTGTGACGTTAGCCTCCTCTGTTCTTAGGATCCCAGAGTTAGCTTTGGAGAAGTTTTTCATGGTGGTTACCTTTGCAGGGGGGGGGGTAGGGTGTGGATTTCCAAGGTGATTAGTTTGTGGTCAGATCTAACCAGGGAGGAGTTGACTACTGGTGTAGAGCAATGGTTGCCCATGCTAGTAATGACCAGGTGAAGGATGTTGCTACCTCTAGTGGGGGTAAGAATGAGCTGGTCGAGGGCATTTGAATTAATGAATTCCCAGAAACGTTGGGTAAGTGTATTGGTACATAAGTAGTTTACTAGTTAATAGAGGGGCAGTTGAATCGCCTAGTATGAGAGTGTTAGGTTGGACCTTAATATGCTCCAGGGTGCTTAGGAACATGGAGTGAGTGTCTTGGGACATGATTGGGGACCTATCACAGGCTACAACCTGAATTGCTGTCTTACCCAATGTTAGCTGCACCTGAAGTATCTCTGATGTGTTATGTTGGTTCACCAGTCTAGAGGAGTGCGCATCCTTTATGAATATGGAAACACCACTGCCTTTGGAGCTTCAGTCCAAGTTCTGGGGCCGAAAGGTGTGGAATGAGTTATAGCCTGGTAGTGCAGTGGTGCTTTCTGCTGCTTTGAACCAGGTCTCTGTTGCAGCACAACTTTCAATGTTCTCCATTTTAAGGAGTGCTTTGAGTGAGTGCATTTTGAAATTTAGACGTATAGTGTTGAGCAGCATGACCCTCAGACTGCATTTGTTTGTAGCTGTTATGGTGGTAATTTGGTCTTTGGAACACCACCTAAAAAGGCACTATAGGGGTCTCAAGAGCCTTGGCCAGTATCTGGAAGCCCAGGGTTGACAGATGCAGGCCATCTCTGGCAAAGCATTGAGGTCTGTCAATCATGTCATCCCAGGCAGACAGATACTGAATCCCCTTAGAATGACACCAGAAACTTAGCCAATTGTTGGAATCAATCATTTTCTGCTTGTATTATGGTATCATTCTGGATGATGGTGGGATACTGCTCAGGGCTAGGGCTGTAACCACCTGGGCTACATAATCTGAGAGGTCCTCCATGTCCCTTTTCATGTAGTCCAGGGAGGTACATCTCAGGTCATTAACACCCACATGTACAATGACAGAGTCATATCTGTGCCTGTTGTTGAGGGACCTGAGTGCATGCATTATATGTTGATCTTGGCACCTGACAGGCAGCTGACTGTTACTTTTTCCTTATTCAAATGTATTTAACCTAGTGAGTGGGACATCAGTGTGCCTTACTATCGAGTCACCTGTGACTAATGTGCTGGGCATGCTGGTTTGCCTTAGGGGCTTTGGTTGAGTGGTACACTGTTTAGAAGAGTTATGTGTCTTGTGATTAGTGTTGCATTGTGGTGATTGAGTGCATTTCTGCCTTGGAGGTCTCTGCTGTTTGGGTAGATTTTTATTGAGAGCCTCCATGAGAGTGTGTGTTTAGTTTGTGTTTTTATGTGAAGGTAGTGCTGGTGTGTGTTCTGGAGGGCTATGTGTTCCATGTGGTGTGGTGCAAATGTTGACTTTCTCTTGTCCAGCTATTCTGGTCTTGGCTGGAGAGTGCATGGCTTCCAATTTGGATATATAAGTGCATCTCTTGCAAGTCTGAGTGTTGGGAGTTAAAAGGATAAGGTTGTTGGTGTACATGTGGCAGTTGCTACATTGCCTCAGGATGCCCACGTTCACCAGGTTAATAGCAGGAAGACAGGGAACTGACCTTCAGGCATGCCTGGAGGAGTCGGCATTAATAATAAATACTGGAGCTGTTTCCTTGTAGAACGTTCAGTGCTAGTAGCACTTGTGTGTTACAATAATTGCTACAAGAAATCTGGTATGGTAAAGTGCTAGATTAATAAGCTAGTAAAAGTGCAGGGTAGGAGAGAACTAGCAGATCTAAGGGAAAAATTGAAGAGCAGACTTTGGCACCTTTCACAAGCTTAAAACAGTCCTGGATACAGCAAATCTGTATCTGGACTAGTCTATTTACAGGAAAGGCAGAAAATAAGCGCAACATATGCTTTTAAACCAGAAAGTTGAAAGAGGTGAAAAAAATGCCCAAACAGCCAATAAACTACAAATTCTGAGCCAGAAATTACTCCTCTTGTGGTAGATAGGCTACCTAGTGCTGACCACTCTCACTGATAAGATACAAGGCTTTCCTTCAACACAGAAAGGCTTGCGGGAGCAGAAGCTTACAAACAGTCTTGGATACAACAAATCTGTATCTGGACTAGACTAGTTACAGGAAATGTGGGAAAAGCGCAAACACAGGCTTTTAGACAAGGAATTTGAAGGAGATGGAAAAAACTGCCCAAACGGCCAATAAACTTCAATTTCTGGGCCAGAAACCACTTCTCTTGTGGTAGATAGGTTACCTAGTGCTTACCACTCCCACTGTCAAGCTAGAAGGCTTCCCTCCTTATACAGAGAGGCTTGGGGAGCTCAAAAGCTTACAAACAGTCTTGGATATAGCAAATCTGTATCTTGACTAGACTAGTTATAGGAAAGTTGGTGAAACAAGCCCAAATGTGGGCTTTTAAACCAGAAATTTGAAGGAGATGGAAAAAAGAGCTCAAACGGCCAATAAACTACAATTTTTGAGCCAGAAACAACTTTTCTTGTGGTAGTCTACCTTGTGCTTACCACTCCCACTGATAAACTAGAAGGCTTCCCTCAACACAGAAAGGCGTTGGGGGCTCAGAAACTTACAAACAGTCCTGTATGCAGCAAAACTGTATCTGGACTAGACTAGCTACAGGAAAGTTGGGGAAACAAGTGCAAACGCAGGCTTTTAGACCAGAAAGTTGAAAGAGATGGAAAAACTGCCCAAACAGCCAATAAACTACAATTTCAGGGCCAGAAATTAGTATCGTGGTAGATAGGCTACTTAGTACTTACCACTCCCACTGATAAGTTAGAAGGCTTCCCTCCAAAACAGAAAGGCTTGGGGGGCTCAGAAGCTTATAAACAGTCCTGGATACAGCAAATATGTATCTGGACTAGACTAGTTACAGGAAAGGCAGGAAACAAGCTTAGAAAGTTTTTGTTACAGATAAGCAGCTAATACAGCACAAAAAACAATTCAAGAGCAGTGCAAGCTAGCACACTTGAGTGTGTAACAATATTAAAGAAATTTATTCAAACCGTATTCTGAACTGAATTCAATTTTTGTTTAATTCAACTCTGAACAGTTAAAAAGTACCAAAAAATATACTTAGCTGAAAAGCACCCTCAGTCAGAATACAAAGTAAAGTGGAAAGGGAGAAAGGAGAAACAGAATATAATTCAAGGTTAAGGGCCTAAGTGGGTTTGCCTACTCAAATGCTCTCTCTGTATTAGGTAGAATGAGCTAATGACACTAGACTGGTATAGAGATGGGATAGAGCTGAACAGATGGGGCTGGTAGGAGTGTCTTAAATCAGAATATGATCTCACTGTACTCCGTTGAGTAAGCAAATGAGATGGACCCAGGAGGAGTGCTCAAACACAAATTTACAGAAGAGGCAGGCAATTCCAAAGCCACCAAGATTAATACTACAACAAGAACAGGGAGGGAGATTGGAAAACTAACTGCAAAGAGACAGAGAGATCACAATATTCAGTGAAGCAAATAAATAAACAGAAAAATAAAATGCAGTACTATCTTTAACACAATATTCAATTAAACAAATAAATAAACAGAAAAGTAAAATGCCGTACTATATTTTAACACTGCAAGTTTGCACTTATCTCAGCTTGTAATACAGTTGATGTAAGTATATAGCAGCTAACCAAACAGCTCAAATATTCAGCTATTCAGCAGAAATAAATTCTCAGATAAGTGAGTAAGACTTATAAGCAGAGAGAAATCCTAGAGGCTAAGAGTTCAACACCGAATATCAATTATGCGAGAACAATAACCCCACTTAATGCAGAGAGACAGAGAGATCACAATATTCAATGAAGCAAATAAACAGGAAAATAAAATGCAGTACTATCTTTAACACAATATTCAATGAAACAAATAATCAGAAAAATAAGATGCAGTACTATCTTTAATACAATATTCAATGAAACAAATAAACAGAAAAATAAAGTTCAGTATTATCTTTTAACACTGCAAGTTTGTACTTATCTGAGCTTGTAATACAGTTGGTGTAAGTATGTAATAGCTAACCAAACAGCTCAAATATTCAGCTATTCAGCAGAAATAAATTCACAGATAAGTGAGTAAGACTTATAAGCACAGAGAAACACTCTAGGCTAAGAGTTCATCACTGAATATCAATGAAGTGAGAACAATAACCCCCACTTACTGCACAGAGACAGAGAGATCACAATGTTCAGTGACGCAAATAAATTAATAAACAAAAAAATAAAATGCAGTAAGTAATTCCTTAAGCTCAGATGGTATAGTGGTACATTGCTCTGACTCTAGTGTGCAGGGTCCTGGTTCTAGACTTGGGACTATTTTTTTCATTAATCTTAAATAACCAGACTGCATGATAAGTGTGAAAAAGTAGCAACAATTTTGATAATTCAGACTGTGTAGTGGTATGTTGTTGTGATTGTAGAGCACAGCATCCTGGGTTTGAGACTTAGCAGTGCTGTATTTTTTGTTGCTGTGCAGAACAAAGGCTGTTGGATACAGAGTGATTAAGGCACTTTTAAGCAGTTTTAAGTGGGTTTGCACAGGTTTGTGCAATGCTAAGTGATGGTAAAACATGGGTACTCCATTTTAGCTTCACTTAGCAGGGCTTACTCCCGCTTACCCCCACACTAATTTCTTTGAAGTAAAAGAAAAAGGAGTAATAGGAAAGTGGTGAAAAAAGGGGCACACAGAGGGAAGTACAGTATAAAAGGTAGCTAGGGGTGTGCAGGACGGGTGTAGGCAAGGTCCATAGCTGTGCATTTCTTCTACAGCAACAGCTGTGTGTGTAAGTGAATTTGGACACTTAAACCCCTGAGAGGGAGGTGAGGACAACAGTAATATGTTGTCATGCCAACTGGACCAGATTACATGTGTCCAGTGGACACGTGTGAAATGGTCAGCTATCTAAAGCATGCTTTAGAGTGCTTTAGCGCGATTTAGCGTGGAGTTGCCACTAGAGCAGCATCGGGCAGTGCTGGTTTAACAAGGTTAAACTTTTTCTGGCTCCATAAAGTCTGTTCTTCATTTTTTCCATTAGAACTGCTCTACTAGTAATCTAAACAGTATATCCCTTAACTAAAAAGCGCAGCACTTGTTCCTAAAAGCTTTTACTTGTCTTAAAAGCATCTTCTTTTCAGGTTTAGCACTTCTGTATTATACAAAGTCCCTCACTAGCAACCCCCCCCACAGGAGTACCCACTTCCTTACTAAGTCCTCTCTTATTCAGTTACACCCCTAACTTCTAAATTTCTCTAGCATGTCGAAGGGCCAGATGCTGGCGTCCTCTCCTGTCCAGTTGGTGAATTTGGGAATTTTGAGGCAATGTTACAATTGCCTCATGTACACTGACAACCCTCTCCTCCTCCCACATAACACAAATACTTGCGAGAGATGCAGCTATTTAGCCAAACTGGAGGCTGAGCTCTCTCAACTCAGGACTGGCAAGACCAGACAGGAGAAGAAGGCAACTACACACACCACAAAACCAGTCTCACATAAAGCTATCACAACAAGGAATCAAACACATAAACACACAAAGTCATACTCGGAGATTCTGAGCAAAAATTTACCCAAACAGCAGAGGCCTCCAAAGCAGACATCCAAGCAACTGCCACCTCATGACACACCACAGGCAACACATAAACCACAAAATCAGTGTGCAAAGCAGTCACAGCCCTTAAGGCCAAATACAACACCAAACATACTTGTCAAAGGTGACTCCATAGTCAGACACACTGACGTCCAACTCACCAGGCTGAACAAGGAGAGGGTCACAGTAAGCTGCCTATCGGGTGCTAGAATCCACCACATAACACAAGCACTCGGGTCACTCCACAGCAAGTACAGATATGACACAGTCATTGTCCATGCTGGTGTGAACGACCTGAGACGTACCTCCCTGGACTACATGAAAAGAGACATAGAGGAGCTCTCTGATTATGTAGCCCAGGCAGGTATGACCCTGACCCTGAGCAGTATCCTTCCTTCACCAAGAATGATGCCACAACATAGAGACAAGATGATCAGCTTTAACAATTGGCTTAATTTCTGGTGTCATTCAAAGGGGATCCAGTGTCTGTCTGCCTGGGATGACATGCTTGACAAGCCACACTGCTTCACAAGGGACGGCTTGCACCTGTCACCCTGAGATTCGGATATTGGCTAAGGCTCTTGCCACCCCATAGTGCCTTTTTTAGGCAAGGCTCAAATTCTTAACCTACCACCCTAGAAAACAAAAATGGGAAGAAACTAAGGGTAATGCTGCTCAATGCCAGAAGTCTAAATCTCAAAATGCACACACTCGAGGCCCTTCTCAGTATGGAGAACATCGATGTCTGTGCTGTGACTGAAACCTGGTTCAAGGCTCCTGAGAGCACCCCGGCAATATCAGATTTTACCTCATATCATGCGTTCCAGCCCCAAAACCCGGACCACACCACAAAAGGAGGGGGTGTATCCATATTCATCAAGGATACCCACACCTCCAGGTTGGTGGCAACGCACGAAGCATTGGAAACCATCCAGGTGCAATTAACCATAGGCAAAACTGCTCTACAATTTGTAGCATGCTACAGGCCACCCTCTCAAACTCAGGAACCCCACACAGCCTTCCTGAAGACACTGGAGGGTATAAATGTATCTCCAAACACCATTATATTGGGTGACTTCAACTACCCAAATATAGACTGGGAACATTACTCAAGCCCCAACTTTCTAGCCCAAAGGTTCCTGGAGTTCATAAATTTAAATGCCATGGAACAACTAGTCACCATTCCCACAAGAGGAGAAAATATACTAGATCTCATCATCACAAACATGGGGACAAAATGCTCCACACCGGAAGTATATCCCTCATTGGTGAGATCAGATCACAAACTTATCTCACTGGAAATCCACATCCCGCCCCCACCCCAAACAAAAAAGACCACAGTGAAGAACTTCTCTAAAGCAAACTTCACACTACTCAAGACTGGTGTGGTATCCTTCAAGGCCCCCGTGCCAGTGAAAACCACAACCTAAGCTGCGGAAGCCCTTACAAATGCCTTCTACGAACACCTCCAGGACTGCATGGATCAGGCAATCCCTAATAAAACCAAGACTCTTTCCACCAAGGGCAAACGTCCAGCCATAAACAAACTTTACAATAAGAGGAGAAAGCTGTTACATGATAGAGCAAAATCCATAAAAGAGAAGACACCCTTGATCATTATTAGTAAAAAAATACGAGCACTCATAAAATCATCCAAGGCCAACTTTGAGAGAAAAATTGCAATAGATTCAAAAGACAATCATAAGGCCTTCTTCAGCTATGTTAGAAACCTGGGTGGAAACTCCCAGGTATGCACAGAATTAGTCCAAAATGATACAAAAATCACTGAACCCACAGACATTGCCAACATACTGGCAGACAGGTTCAGTGCAAACTTCACCCCCTCTCCCCCACAAAAGGAGAGATAACTATCCCAGCGGAGTGTAGCCTCCCAGACATCTCAAATGCACAGGTGAAAGCTGCTCTCTCTAAAGCTAAAAACACAGCATCAATGGGACTGGATGGTGTCCCCGGCTGTGTGCTACACGAACTCAACGAGGAACTAAACCCGCATATAAGGCAGCTGTTTAATCTTAGCCTTACCACAGGATACGTGCCCAAGGAGTGATGTACGGCAACTGTGGTCCCACTCCACAAAGGCGGTACCTCCACGGACCCTGGTAATTACCACCCCATAAGCTTAACAAGCCTGGTCTGCAAAGCTATGGAGAGGATCATAATGAAACTCATAAACAAAGACATAGGGGACTTGCAGACATTGGAACGACCCAGTTTGGCTTTGTCAAGGGCAGATCATGCCTTTTGAACTTGGTCGACTTCTTCGAAACAGTCACCAAGGCCATTGATGAGGGAAAGGCAGTCCATACAGCCTACCTTGACCTTGCAAAAGCTTTCGACACAATACCCCACTCGGGTATTATAGAGAAACTTACCAGCTTAAATGTAAACCCATATGTCACAAGATGGGTTGCAAACTGGCTAAAGGACAGAACCCACAGGGTTAGAGTTGCTGGTGCCATGTCAGACTCCAAGCCAGTCACAAGTGGTGTCCCACAGGGCTCAGTCCTTGGCCCCCTGTTGTTCGGCATCTACTTCTCAGAAGTACAGGCAAACATAGGAGGACTATGGCTGACAAAGTTTGCAGATGACTGCAAACTGGGCGCCATAGTGGAAAGTACATCGGACACAGATATCCTTCAGAGGGGTCTCACGGAAACTGATAACTGGTGCCAGAGCCATGGCCTGAAGTTAAATGCCAAAAAATGTATAGTCATACCCTTCGGGAAAAACAAGGTAACCCCAAGCTACCATATAGGTGGCACTCCATTAAGCATAGAAGAGGTTATCAGGGATCTGGGGACCCAGGTTGACAGTGGCCTTTCTTTTGACACTCACGTTGCTAAAGTGGTTAGAAAGATCTTCTACATTGCCCACCTGATCATGAAGGGATTCACATCCAGATCAAGTGAGGTCATTGTTCCCCTGTACTCTTCACTTATCAGACCAATGATCGAGTACAATGTCCCATTCGGGATGTATCTCACCCGACACCTGCAGCAATTGGAGAGACCCCAAAAGTTCCTCACCAAAAGGATAAAGGGACTCCAAAATCTGTCATATGCTGCCAGAGTGAAGAAACTCCAGCTCTATTCAGTCGCATACCGCCTGCTCAGAGGTGACCTGTGCCTGACATACAAGGCCATGTCCAACCCGGAATTAATGGACATGCTCCACCTCAAAAAATCCAAATCTACCAGATCCACTAGAGCAAGTGACTTAAACCTTAGCATGGATATAAATAGGACATGCTGGAGGGATAGATTTGTCACCCAGAGACTCCCTATGCTGTGGAATAAAATCCCGGTCCATGTGAGGCAGAGCACCTCGCTGGCTCTGTTCAAGAGAAATCTTGACCGGTGGATGGGAGATCATAGGTTTACCCTGGGAATCATCTCTGTGTCACTGCTGGACAGAGGCACAACAAACTAATGGGCACAGTATTTTTTAACATAAGGGGTGGCGTAAGTCACAAAACTTTGGGCTAGGCTTATAAATGTTTTAGGGCAGATAGCCTAGTATAAACCTATGAAACCTATGAAACCTATTTATGGGGCGACATTTTTTTGGGGAGCAGATTGCCTTATTTTTTTTAAGATGAGAGTGGGATGTTAGGAAAGGATAGTAGGAATATTTAATTTAAGGAGGCAAGTTGGATAGGAAGACAGACAACACAGACAACACAGCAGACGGGTGGTATATGACACATGTGGGGGTAAACACCTTGGACAGGGAGGGTGGTTGGGAATCGGATGTACATGAGTCCCCAAATGGATACAGTGGGACTGATGTCCCCATCCATGGGTAATCACCACTACACCTTCACGGCCCAGAAGGTGGCTGTGCTGGGGGCTGAACAGGAGGGGCAGACTGACCTTCAAGATGCACCAGGTGGTCCTCAAGCTGGTGCAGCTGATCACTGAACTCCAATCAGAGGATGCTGTACACCAATCCCCAGACCTGACTATGGGTGACAGTCTCATCTTTGCACCCGCTCCCGATGGGGCAAGCCCAGTCCTCTGAGGAGGTTCCACCTGAAGGTGGTGCAGGACCAACAGAAGAGGAAGGTCTGAGTTGGGTCCCAGATGAGCTGGGGCCTGGTGCCATCGCCAGATGAGGCGGGACAGGTGGATCCGTTGGGATCTGCCTTCCCAGATGTGCTATGGTGTTTAGGTTTTAAAAAATATGTTGGCTATTCATGAACAGCACATTTCAAGAATAGTTATACCAGCATCCATGGGTGTTCCAATTGACACCCTAAAACAGTTTTGAAACAGTTGCATAGCAAACAGAACACATGCATATATGAAATCACAGGAGGCAGTATAATGGCATGCAAGTTACAGTGACAGCAACAGGCCACCAATTATAGTATTTGAATGAGGTTCATTAATATTCAAGCAATTCAATATTTGTAAAAGAATAAAACACAAGTCCCAACAGTAGGTTTGGCGAAAGACACACCTATTATTTATGTGTATACATTATTGATGCAGATAGAGGTGAAGGAAAGAGTGAGATGGGAATTAACAACTGTATAAGCTTTCATTTTTCACAAGTATAGTGGTCAGTGCTCTACTCATTACTCTCCAGGTCTGACCTCACTTTACATGTACCTATGGCCTGGGGTTGGACACTGGAAGTGTTGTACATAGAGTATATTAGTAATGCCTTCTTAAGGCTACTACAAACATTCCCTTACCTGGCAGACCTGTGGAGGAAATTTCTGTAAACAATACCTGACTTTTTCTACACATATTCACAAATTCAGGGTTACATATGTGACACTGAATGGGGTGTCCTGCACTCATGATGTGTGCATGCCCTACTGATGTACTTTGCCGGGGTTTCCATCTGTCACCCTGGTTATTGGCAGTGGTGACAACTAGCTGTGACAGCGTGACAGTTAAGGGACATGTATCGGAAAAAAGTGCTTGCTGTATGTACTTATCTTGCTGTCATTTGTAGCCTTGGCATTGGACTGTGGATGTATTGTACACAGTATATTAGTAAAGCCTTCCTACAGATACTACAAGCATTTCCTTACCTTGCAGACCTGTGGAGGAAATTTCTGTTAACAGTACCTGACAGTTTCTACACATATTCACATATTCTTGTGTGACAATATACATTTAGTTTACTACCACTGCTGGGATATGAACCATGTCTATTTGTGCTAAAAAGGTACACCACACTTTTGTTTTATTGCAATGAGCTATTGAAGAAATGTTAACTCATGCTTGACTTTTTACTCCCTACTACTCTCTGATTTGTACAATCTGACCTTGTAGTTCTGACAGTCATGTATATCAGATAGTTCTTGTACTGTGTATTCATACTTTGACATATTACAATCTGGAAAGCAGTGGTTAACACAAAGCACTGCTGCAAGGGATAAAAGATTAGATTTTACAGCTTACTATTCAAGGTTCAGATCTTGGTGCATGGCACATTTCATATAGTTGTTCACCTGTTTTACAGCTCCACAGTCTTTGTAAGATGAGCCTCACTTCATTCTTGCTGTCAGAACCATGGATGCTGTGCAGAACCTGTACACATTTATATTCCTACCACAACATAAGAAAGTAAACACAAAAGTCTGGGGTTTTTACTTTTATTGAAAGTTACGGAGACCTTTATTGTTAAATATCTTGTATATCACTATTAATCTGCTAATGGTCATTTATTAATTACACACAGTGTGCACTTTCCCTACTGGTAGATGACATTCTACTCTTTGTATTTATTTGCCCTGAATACTGCAAGCTAGATTTGTACTCACCAGCCTCCAGGCACAGCCTTAGCAGCTTGTTTGCATGTGCATCCATGTTTGGGGCCCTCTCATCTGCAGTTGTACAAGAGATAGAGAAACATTTATGCATACCTATCAATTACATACTCAATCTGGACTTTGGGGAGCAATAAGTGATACTGATACTTACACACTTATGGGACATTCCATGCCCATGCATCTTGGGTCCAGTGGTTCAAGATCTCCCTCTTCCTATGCTTGCCATCAGCATAATGGTGCCGGATCTGCTTACCAGTTTGAGGGATGTCAGTAGCACTGGTGAGATCATGTGCTAGATGGTACCAGGCCTCCGCCTTGTATTGTGAGCCCTTGTACTGGTCCTGCAGCAGTCTCCCTTCATGGTCTTTCACAAGGAGTCCAACCATGGCCCTGGTATCCTGAATACCCGAACACTGTGCCTGAAAGTGCGTACTTTCACCAACGCCAGCCATAGTGACTACAGTGATCAGCTACAACTGGTTATGGCTGTATTCCCACCTGCGAGATTTAAATAGGGCTGAATTCCTGCACTTTGCTGTGACTGGATGATTTTGAATATGCTGAGCTAAGCTAACCAATGCGCAAACCCGCTCAGCTAAGATCAGCATTGCTTAAAGGGGTAGATGCTAGGCAATGATTACCAGTGTGCAAATCCACTTAGATAGGCTAACTATTGCTTAGCATTTACATTTAAGCAATGCTTACACTAGCTAAGTTAGCATTGTTCTGCTTTCATTTCATGGACTATCACGATTGTGGAGTTAATTCCTCATTAATAACATATTATGATATGTATGTTTACCTTCCATAACATCCCCCTGTGTGTTTTCATTACATTATATTCTTATGTGACTATACTGTATGGGACACTTGTGTTTATATGGGGGTTTCAGAACTTTATAAGAGTGACACCTCACATTTGTTCTGGTTGGCAAATATATATTATTTACTACCTAATTATACAATAAAAATGTTAGTACTGCTTTCACATATAAAAAGGAATGGCCTTTATTGGGGTTCAAACTGTAAATTACTGTATTCAAAGTGGAATAATCTCTAACCACTACACTATCGCATTTTGGGTATTTTAGCTGTATATTTCTATTTAGCTCCTTGACATGTGTAAGCTAGGCTGTGCACAGCTGTGCAATGCATACACCAGCTCAGCTACACTTAAACTTTACTGGGGATGGAAAAAATAGTGTTTGATTTTTATGTACTTTAGGGGTATGCACATTGCTTTCAGCCACCTAGGGCAGGACATCTGTACAACTACATCATACAGTGGGGGACTCTGACCATAACTGGGGTCACTTTTTTATCGTTCCTCTCAAGAACATACTTACTTATTTGGTATGCCAGCATGTACACTGGCATAACCAATCTGGGCATTCTCTGTGCTGGCCTATTGTTTTGGGGTGCGCCTCTTTGTTTTCTTTACATTACATCTGTGGACACTGTTATTCTTTCATAACAGTGTCTGTGGACACTTTTTTTGCTGTCAAAGTGCCATACAGCACTTCTGGAGTGCAGGGGGCATGTTTACTGTGCGAGCACTGCTTGGACACACCCGCCTGCACTCACTCCTGTTTCATGTCTGTGTAGGGTATACAGCAGCACACTTTCATGAATATGCTAGGTGCACTGCTGTCCTACATGGACATGAAACCACTCTGTGCAAGAATAACACTATTACTGAATCCCAAGGCATATCTGGTTCTACTATGAATTGTAGACTTCTTTGAAGTAGACAAGCCAAAGAATGAAAAAAATGCCCAAATTACAGAAGGGTAAAAAAATAAATTTAAATTTTTGGATCTGCTGTGCTTATATTTGCCAACTCTATGGTCACACCAACTTGAAGAAGGGAGCAATCTCTCAAAACAAGTGAAGCATTGCCACCACAAACTTAGAAATCCCACAGATATCGATTTCCTGTGGAAACAACATTTGGAATTATGCCTTTACCTTTGCTTTTTTTTCTATGTGCTACTGATGCTCAATCAATTTCACCTCAGGCAACAGCTGGGAAGCCATCATATATATTTTAAATAGCTTGCTTTTGTTTCATAATTTGTAATACACAAACTAGTCTTTTTATTATTTATGGTTTGTACAATTCATGACATTCACAGTCATAAATTTTATTCTTTGGCTAAGTAACTCAAAAATCTATAGAATCTTTAGGATCGTATGACTTTGAAAAGTACAAATGAGAAATAAACAGCAGATTATTTCTAACCTTACAATAATTCCTGAATTTCTGTGTTGAATACTATTATGTCTTCCATACTTTCAAGAAAATCAAAGTAGTTAAATACGTTTAAGATTTCTTACCCTATAACATGCAATAATGTAGGACACAGTCCCTTTTCATGCTTCAGGCTTCAGAACTAACCCACTTATAGTGAGGAATAAACTGTATTTCTGGATCCCTAGGTTCAGGCAGTAAAGTTCAATTCAGATTGAAAAAAACTTATTTTTGCAGTAGACAATTTTTCTACTGTTCTCTGTACTTTCACACACATGTAAGTCCTTAAAAGTAAATGCAGTTCTTCCATTGTGTAGATACATTTCTTTAATAGTATCATGTGGTGTTTGCATGTCTCTCAACCACTCAGCTTTCAAAATCATATTGGGGGCATCAAAAATAACAGTAGAGGGATCAAAATCATAGCACTCAAAAGGTGCATATGTATAGATTTGCACCACTGGGTGTGAGGGCAGAGATATTTAATTTTTCCCTTCTGCCATGTACAAGCTATAACATTAGAAATCTTGTGGTGCTAACAGATGCATTCCTACATAGCTGTACCAGAAATATGAATCCTTATTGCACTGTAAAAAATACACATGCATGTTTCCTTAGCTTGCCTATATGCATTAGTCTTCTTAACTGTAGTTTAGTTAGCAGAATTAACATAAATATTGCATATTTTTAATTGTCCACAATGTGGTTGTGAAACTTTCACTAAACACATATTTATGTTGTGGATAAATAAAACACAAGAAGTGGGTAACCTACAGATGGAGGAAGATTGAATTCTCAAGCTTGATTTATCAAAAGTTCAACCCTCTGAGGATCGGAGCTCCTCCATAGAAATTATTGTCAATGGGTTGTGCAGGCAGTGATGTCCTTTTTAGGGGTCATTTCTCCCTTATTTGAGTTGGTGTGGCCTTGACCTTTGGAAGTGTGGGGTAACTAGGGAGTTGCCCCTTCAAAAACACTTGTGTTTTGTAGCCATTTTTTCAGGGGATGGAGTTTGGGAATTCTGATTCTTGGCAAACTGAACTTTAATCACTCATACTGGAAGGCAGAAAACACCTCAGCCTAGATCTGAACCTGAGCTCCAAGCATTGTTAACAAAGTCATACAACCTAAAATGTTCCTGTCCATTTGGGCCATTTGTTATGTGATTTCTCCATTCTATAGGAAATAAAAAAAGATTTTGCACATTTTGGTTCAACAATGTTCAACAGAATCAGTTAGGGCAACATTCCAAACTGGTTTTGCCAACTGACCAAACTATTATACGCTCTTTCATTTTTTGCTTAAAACATGTTGGATTTTTACATTCCTGTATCCTTCCTGGTAAATGTCTGCTTGTGATCAAATGAATGAATAAATACATTAATAGTAGCACAGACATTTATTTTGTTTTGCTGCTTTAGGAACCGTATAGTGCAAGCCACCACAACCCCATGCCATTTTAATCATGAAGCAAGAACAAAGACCCCAAACAAGGAACAGATTTTAAATATTGTTGTTATGCACATGTACAGAAATACTGCATATAATGAAACATTATTAATACTGAACCTTTTTTACTGCCAGCAGATGAGATCAAATACTCAGATCACATTTGTTATTACTTTTTGGGAGGTCATAAAACAGTGGGGAGTGGATTTAATGACCTGCACGTGAAATAAGTATTAATATACTTAGCTCTGGAGAACTCGTTATTAATAAAGTCGCTGAATAAATAATTATTAATTTGCGTGCCCCCCACAATGAATGCATTAACTACCCCTGCTATAAAGCAACACATAAGATTAGCTAACAACCAATAGTACAATGTATATCAGGGTAACTAATCAATTTACACTCTCCACAGTCAAAGATGTAAGCATACTATACCCTCAGCTAGAATCAACATGTCATGTGAAATATAATGTGGTTTAACAAGAACCACTTGTGTTATTTAAATATATTTTAGGATTGATATCATTCACCTGAAGGCAGATTATCAAACTGACAAAGTACTCAGTCAACAAAATATCTCTTCAGAAGAAATAAAAAAAGTTATTTTCTTGGAGGGGGCTTTACTTTCTTAGGGGCATGCAGGAGATGCACCTCCACATCACCACTTTTAATTATCATGATCAACTATGAAGGTTACTGCACATTGCAGTAGAGAGAGAGGCAAAGAACAAGAGAAAGAAATAAACTCAAATAGCTCACATGCTTCAATCCTCAACTTGAATCTGGATGAATGTTCAGTTGTATTCCTGACTCAGTACTTAACTAGGTTGTGTTTGAATATCTCACTCTTCATATTATTAGATTATAATTCAGAAATGTATCAATTAGCACTTCATTATGTGTGCAGTAATTTGCTATTGGCCTGATTTACTGATACATTGAGGAATTTAGTTTAAGAAACCACAGTTTGGATTTCCATTTGAACAAAATGATGGCTATATGGCCATCACACTCTGCTAGCAGTTTACTTCAGAGAATGGCCACAGTAACACTAGAAGCCCCTTTTCCTTGCATACATATATCATGTGGCTAGACAGAAGCAGCTTATATTATTATTGCAGGAATCTGAGTAGATACATATCTGTCAATCCAGCTTGGCCCATAAAAGCAGATAATTATACTGTAATCTCCTTGTTAATAAGGCACAATTAATCAAAGCAAGGAAGATACTGTAATTATCATTAGCTATGACTGTAAGGACGAAGTAAATTAGATTAAATCATTGGATCAATTGTGACATTTGTTTTGTGGACATAGTAATGTAAAGTTCAAGAGCACAGAACATAGGGAATAACCATGTCTTTAGTTCATTATCTCTGCTTGCTTTAAGACAATATTTCTACAAAGCATAACCTTCTCCATGAGGAGTCATTAGCTGCAAACAAGTGTCTGGAAAGATTTCTACTATTTCATCCAATGGCAATGATGAAAAAGTGAATGATATCTGAGTTTCTCAGAGTGTTTGGGTTTCCTACCATATTCTAAATACATGCAGTAGGTGGATTGGACACTCTAAATTGGCCATATGTGTGTGTGTGTGTGTGTGTGTGTGTGTGTGTGTGTGTGTGTGTGTGTGTGTGTGTGTGTGTGTGTGTGTGTCTGTGTGTGTACAAGTGTGTAGTGTGGAAGAAGCACTGTGGCAAGGCTAGCCACCTGATGGTGTAAACCCTGGCTGTAGATAATTGTCACTGGTGAAGTGACACCCTGACTACATGTGAAACATGGGAAAAAGGGGTTGTGGATGGATGGATGGATGGATGGATGGATGGATGGATGGATGGATGGATGGAGAGAAAGAAAAGTCCTGAAGTTTATTGCAATGGCTTGACATTATGAGTTGCTAATGTTCTTTTTTTGTATGATTTATTTATTTAATTTTATAAGATTCGCTAAGAAATGTAAATGTATAAAATAGATATGGAAGCCCATTGGAAGGTGTTATATTGCAATGCAAAACTATGCTAGGTCTATAACAAACTGAATCTACATAAAAAAATCAGACAAACAAGTCATGTGAATAATAATTGATTTCTATTGCCACGATAAATGGGTTGTGAATTGACTATCAAATTGTATAAAATACTAAAAGAGAAGAAAACCTTTTAACATGCAATAGTAAGGAAGTAAAAATATTTTAAACTGTATTAAACTAAATAAAATAATTATTACAATAAATTAAATTAATTAAATTAATGGATGAAAGGCTGGAAGGGAAACATATATAAATAAGTTCCCCCTACAGAATAGAAAATATGCAGCATCTGCTATACCTAAATATAAGAATAATAATGTTATTTTATGGGTTAGAAGCCCAGGGATATGTGCTATAACTTCTGAATGAGCTAATCAACCCACTGCATTTAGTGCATCAAAATACTGAGGCCATTTATTTAATATTGTTAGTATTTTTACTCTACTCAGTAGTTTGAATGTAGGTTGATAAATGCTATGAGCGATTTGCCAACATTCTTGGATTTAGGAGGTGTGGAGCTTTTCCAGTGTCATGTGACACCAAAAGCATAATCTATATGATAATGAATTTTGGAAGACAAGACGTGAATCCGTGGATTACCATGCCCCTCTTCTCTGTATGTTTAAGGAGGCAAATTTTCTCAAACTGGTCCCAAACATCTCTCCAGAATCTATCAGTTATGGTCTTGTCCCAAACAATGTACATTAATGTAGCTGCCTAATACCTAGATTGACAGCAACAACATTGAGATTAGGGTCTCTGTACTCATGTGGAGAAAAAAACTAAGTAAGGAAAAGTGAATTAAGACATTTCCAAGTACATGTCCTCCATTTTGGCAAAACAGTGACTATTATAGCAATTGTTATTATTATATAAGAAAGTTGTTTATCTGTCTGTTAAGAAGAACATTTTTCTGCATGATATACATTTTGAAAACCAAAATATAAAGAAAAGTAAATGGAGCATATATAGCGCACAAGCCCACTATAGTGAGTTTTTGAAAAACCTCACTAGTTTTTAAAAATGTAAAAATATGACATGCTGGAAAGGCTACTGTTGAATCCACTTGTATAGAGCCCAAGCTATTTCTTAGCTTAGAGAAGAAAGATGATGATAATGAATTTAATCAGTGTGTGGCTATATACATATTGTTGACAGTAATGAGGCAGACTTACAAAATGCTCCACTATTTAATTGTAAAGTACATGAGAGCCCTCTATCCCAACAGGTGTTTAAGGGAAAAAAAACATTGAAGTAGAAAAAACCTTGCATATACACCAAATGGGAAAATTAGAAGAGGCAAGACACCAGTGGGATACAGATGCCTTAAAATTACACTAATGGTATGATATAAGGTGTTTAAATACTAAGAGGTCCAGTTGTAACATAGCACTTGAAATATACCACTGATATTGCATATATTAGCATAAATGTTTGCACCTTAGTTTAGCTTATCCAACATCTGAGGTATCAAGGGTTAAAGAGCAGAGTATACAATGTTGACTGTCATATCCATCCAGAGGGTCCATACAAGCTTTTTGTAACTTATAATGATTACCAGCTAATTTCCCAAGGAAAGCCTGGAAAGACATATGACTCCGTTGTTTGGCAAGGTATAAGTTTCACAAACACCATTCATCATCTCTTGAATGAAGGCCAGCCTGTCTCTTCCATCTTTCTTGACATGCACAAAGCATTTGACACCATATCCCATCAACTACTACTCAACAAACTCTCATCTTATGGCCTCAGTTCATCATCCCTCTCCTGGTTTGATAGTTACCTTTCCAATCATCAACAGGCTTCCAAATAGCAGAACAGTCTTTTCCCTCTACTCCACATCTTGGTTGGTGTACCCCAAGGCTCCATACTTGGTCCTTTCCTTTTTAGCATATTTATGAACAATCTCATCTCTGCAACTCAACTATCTTCCATTGTCCAGTACACCAATGATGCTACACTTACCTGCTCAGCCCCCTTACCCCAAGAACTTCAAATAAAATGCTAATTTCCATTCAGGACACAGAAACATACCTCTATAAATATCAACTGACACTAAACCCAAACAAAACCAAGATAATAGTCTTCCAAAACAAAAAATCCAAACCATGCCAGTTCCCCCTCACAATCCTCTCATTGAACAGCACCAATATAGAACCCACAAACCAGACTAAACCAGACTAAACTAGGCATCATAGTAGATGATAATCTAAAATGTGATAAACATATTTTCCTGACAATAGAAAAAGTTCATATCAAACTTGGCACCCTCTGTAGGGCCAAACCATTCCTTACTCAAAGTGCTAGGCTAGCCGCTGCTCGATCACACCTACTTTCTATCCTCCTTTACGGTTCTCACATATTCACAAACCCTTAAAAGACTGATTTCATTAACCTAGAATCCTGATACAACAAAATCGCCAAGTTTGCCACTATTCAACAACACAGGGCTCACCATTGCACCGTTCTATCCCAGCTCAACTGGCTATAACTCCCTTCCCTATTATCTTTCAAGCAGCTTACCATGGCTCACAAAATAGTCAACCAACCCAGCAACTGCTCTGCTCTCTCCAACTTAGTTCAACCTAGTATTAATATCAGGTCACTCAGATCCCCTGCCAAACTCATGCTAAAGGTTATCCACTCCTACAACTGTCATGGCGATTCCCCATATTCTTACAAAGTTGCCAAACTTTTGAACACTCTTCCTCAGCCCATGGCAAAAAATCCTCACTATCAAAAGTTCAAACAACTCCTAAAAGACTACCTAGCTAGTCTAGCTAGTCATTGACTTTGATCCTGCCATACTCCAGGCTAATTCTTCCTAGCTCCCTTGCTACAACACATCCTGCTGCTTCTAGCCTTCCCACTTATTCCCCTTCATCTCTATGCTGAATTGCTTATATGTTACAACTACATTCTGCGACACCATTGGACATGGGTTATTATGAAACATTTTTGTAATTGTATATGCAACTACATCAGTGTTGATGTCTGTGTCAGTGCTATCTGTAAATATGTAAATATGTACTTACTATTATTTGAACTTGTATTGTTGTATTTTTTCTGCATATAATTATTTACTGTTAGTTGTGTTCTGTTTTTGAGCTTTTCTTCCTAGGCATCCACTGAACACAGGCTTCTGGCCCAGTTGGACATTACCCAGTTAACAAATTTAATAAATAAACAAATAAAAATAAATCAATAATGCACGTCAGTTGAATGTCTAGTAAAAGATGGAATTCATAGAAATCTTAATATTTTTCTGTCCCATTTTACAGGAAACTGAGACAATGTCTTATAAAGAGACCCTGTAAAAAGTAAAGCACCTTAGGTTATAGAGTAACTTCTACAGAATAAAGTTTTAATTCAGAGGATACTCTCTAAAACATAGCTGATTGCAGAATAATATAAGATTGCATCCATAGTAATTAACTACTAAAAAGCTCAAAAATATGCTATTTTAAATAAAGTAAAAAAAATCTGTAGGTATTATCCATTGATTGCCTCTTCATTGTCTGCTAATACCATTCATCATACAGCAAGGTCAAACCACTTTATTAGCCTCACCAGTTATGTTGCATCCTGTTCACATCATCCTGCAAGTCACACCTTTTGCAGCTAGCCATCTGCAAACATATATACTTTCCATGCTGTTACTCAGCAATACTTAAATTCTGGATAAAGGTATTGACATCTGTACTCAAAGTTTTAGCCCTGATTAAGAATTACTTAAGACACCAACCAGGTTAAAAAGGCAAAAAAAAAAAAAATAAATAAAAAAAATAAAAAAACTAACAAACAAAAAAAAAAAACAAACAAAAAAAAACCAAACAAAAAGCAATACTCCTCCTTAAGAATGAACCTGCAAGCCATCCTAATGAGTATAGACCGATAACCTGTCTCCAGACAATACACAAATTATATACTGGAATTAATGCAGGCAGTATTTATAGTCATTTAAAAAAAATAATTCAATTATGGCAATACAACAAAAAGATAATAATACAAAGTCATCTAGAACAAAGGATCACTTATTGCCAAACAAAGCCATTATACAGAATTGTAAAACTGGAAAGAATCTTAAGTATGGAATGGAAAGATTGCAAAAAAAGCATTTGACAGCATTCTACACTCATGAATAATGAAAAACTTACAGGTGAATAAGATATAAAGGTCTAGACTACAAATTGCAGTGCCTGTGAGAGCGTGACAAATCACTTTGCAGTTGAGTAATGACAAATGGCAAATTATTATGCCAGGGACAAAAAATTAAAGGGAGTATTCCAGGGTGATTCTTTGACACTGCTGCTGTTTTGTCTTGCCCTTAACACATTAAGTGGTTTCCTTTACAGACTACACTATGATTACAATTTAACTTCTAGAAACCAGCCTTCTTTAAAAACATCTCCCCTGGGATTCATGTAGCTCAGCGCAAGGCCGGCGTAAGGCTTGCGCCGGCCGTGCGGCGTATATATGGAGTAGTCATGCCATATGCATATTAATGAAGGCGCGCAGCCACCACAGCCACGTGCATAGGAAACGTGTATGAGTGCAAGGGGCGTATCGAAGTTGTGCAGGGAGGCGTGTCAATGTCGGCTGTCTAGGAGCAACCTAAACTGCTGAATATTATATTCCGCCAGCAATAGTAATCATACCTATCAGTGTCCATGGAGACTGAAATGTATGCAAAACAGAGTCCCTGCGAACAGAAAATGAAGAATCAAACACAAATGCACAGTAGGGAATAATGGGTCCCTACCCATGAACAAATGACATGAAAACCGTGTGCCCGTAGTCCAACGTAGTGCTGATAGCTGTACCATGTGGAAGTGAAACGTATCATATGTTAGCGCGCTGCCAGTAGGTACGTCCAGTCCAATGGAGACGGTCACCAGCTGACCCATAATGTGAGGGAGGGAACATAGCTGTGCAGATGTGTCCATAACAAAATACACAAGGAGAAATGTAGATATATGTAGTGACCGTATGTCTGAATCATATCCCACAAGCCATGTAATAGTCACATACAAAAGGTATGTCTGTATTTCACATACCAAATGTGATAGGAAATAGCATATGCATGTAAACGAAACAGAAGGAGCATATAAACAGCCATAACAATATGGACACATGTAGGCCGAAAGGAACAGTATGATCCGTACCGTCGACCAAGATTACCACCTGTCCCACTTTGCGAGCGACAGTCCCTCTGTGGGCAGATGTGTCCTGACACAAACATGTAAAACTGGCAAATGTCCAGAGAATATAGGACATAATTCTTCTATAGACGTCAAGCAATATTTGCATTAAACATATTTCACTGGACGTATATTACATAAATGTCATAACAAACAGAATAAGATACAGAAATGCTACAAGAATAAGCTTAGATATAGGAAAGAACTGTAAGTTCTATCTGCCGAATGGACCGTGGGTATGTGTCGGCCTGTAAAATATGCTGTGTTCACCGCCAATGTCGCAGTAGGGTTGCCACCTTTTCAAATGGCCAAAGTGGGACATGTTTGGTACAGACATCAGATTTTACAGGCCGACACATACAGAAAAGCGTATTCTTGTAGCATTTTAGTTGCTTATTCTGTTTCTCATAACAGTCAGGTATTTCAGATACAGAATAACTGTTTAATGCAACTATCACATAAAATATAAGAAATAAGTTTGTCCTAAAATCTCAGGACATTTGCCATGTTTACAATTACTTGTCAGGACACAACTGCCCAAAGAGGGACTGTCCCTCACAAAGTAGGACAGGTGGTCACCCATGTCACACTGTGGCCAATTGAAAAGGTGGAAACACAACTGTCAACTGTGGGGAGGCATTGTCCACAACAGTTGGACATGTGTAAGGAATACCTTGGCCATAGGAAAAGGTGCCATCCTACCAATTAGTAGAACAGGCTGGCAAAATCCGGAAGGCAGCTGTATAATCCGAACGTGTATGTGACACAGTCGAATGGGTAGTACCCGGATACACCAACCAAGTAATGAAAGTGAAGTGTGGGCGTGTACCTATGTGCGTGAGTTATAGCATGTGGAAAGCAAACATGGCAGGGTAGTCCACACAACCATAAAGGTACCCGACACATGTAGGGTAGTCAGTGTGTAACTCTGGCCGTGTCATGGGCCAACAACCAAAGTAGTGCTCTATGGGGTGTGAGGAATTCGCGTGTGAGAGGTGGGTGTTTAATGGTAAATTCCTCAAAGGCGATACTGTGTCATATGCAGAAAAGGTGAACCGGAGGTGTACGAGGGGGCAGCGGGTGAAGTGGAAAGAAACACAACCTCATGTAGAAACAGCTGCAAGACAAGCAGACAGGCCATAGTGTAGAACACAATCCCACAAACATATAAATATGGAAATATGCGAGACAAATGTATAGATACGGCACCGTCACATATCCACAGATGGGTCTTGATGGAACTGGCCATAACAAACGCAACACACCTGGATGTATAATAGCCTACCCAGCATACCCTCCACAACACACAACCTGCCACTATACCAGTACGTCCACCAAATCCAGCCATACTTGGTCCACTGGTTTGTTGCAGAAACAGCTATACACAGTGACCCTTACGCATATGTAGTACGTATTGTCACCCTATCCCCTGCATGTAAAACCCCCTGCACGTTTTCGTGAAGCCACAAAAATCTTCATTATCTAACTTGTTTTGGTCTAGTCCAATTTTTGGGATATCCCTCATGGGATGACCAACTTGTGTAAATAGCAGAATGGGTATGACAACATGATGTCCAATCCAGTAGATATCTGGACACAAGTTAGAACGTGCAGTGGAGGTCCATGACACTGTCCAGCCCTAAGTGGACATGCATAACCTACCACCCAGGATAAAATACCTTCCTGTGACACACGTGTCCAGACACGAATAGGAGGGAGAATATAATGCACACATTTGCAAAGTGGAAAACGGCATGAGGGTGAGGAAGACACTGATGTAAACAGGTCAACCCTGATCAAGTGTGAGGGACACTGACTGTGTGCAGTCATGACTGACCATACCTGTCAACCTGTGTGAGCAAGATATCTGGACAGAGCCGTGAATATAAGTGAGACAAAGGTCCAAAAACAGGGACAATCTGTAAAGATAGCTCTTAGAAACATAGACATTTGATAGAATAACAGTTTGCACATTGGCATTAATGTCTGGAGTATGAAGTCTGAAACCCAACTGTCTGTCAGCACGTTCCGACTGCAGTCTTTAATGCTGAGCTACTGCTGTGCCAGAACACAACAGCGTATTACAGAGGTCCATGCCATACCACTGAACTGTCCGGATATTTGCAGAATGACTAGGGTCACCACCTGTCCCACTTTGCGAGTAGGCAGTTGTGTCCTGTGAAAAATCAAGACATAGCAAATGTCCTGAGTGTTTAGGACAATGTTATTTCCTAATTTAATAGTCACATAAAACAGTTATTTTATATATGAATCCTCTATATGTTATGTGAAGTAGCATAAGCAATTAAAATGTTACTAGAATAAGCTATTATATGTACAAAAAAGGTTAAAGTTCTGTACTATGCATGGCTGTAGGTATGGTTTGTCCTGGAAAATCTGACATCTCTACAGAACATGTCCCACTTTGGGCAGTTGAAAAGGTGACAATCCTAAGAATGACCACAGGTTCACCCCATAGTGTTTGTGTGTGCCTCCGAAAATCTGCATCAGTGTGGTAAATAGCTGAGGATTGACGTCACTAAATAATGAGAAATATCCTGAGTATAAGACTCCACAACCTGCAGAAAAGTCATGCTAATGCAAAACCTAGCATTCTATCAACGTTCTAAGCTTGTAAGAGCAATCGTTAAAATATGTCCCTAATTGTCCCCCCATCGTGTAGGTTTTGTGCAGGTTCGGTGCACTAAGAGGTTGAGAGGTATGGTCCGTACATATTTACAGGAATAGCCCTTCACACTTGTGTAATGTACAACTGCGTACCTGTAGTCACTTCATGTCCAAAAATAATAATCCCTGTATGACTGTATACAGGTAATAGTCAAATGTGAATGGGAACACTCCTCACCGTGGAGTATGGACTGTAACAACCCCACCCATAATATGTAATGCCAACAGAATAAGCTGCTGACAGGTGCCCAAACACCTGTGTCTATAAACACAGGTAAAACTTCAAAATAGGGAGATAATCCCTGTCCATATGCTTTGTCTGACATTTGAACTCAGCCAGGGAAGTTCCGTTCACTAGGTGGACAAGCCTAAACCCAGATCACTACATGAACAACCTGACAATCAAAGACCTGTATGTGGCTGGACTATATGCCTTGGTGTTCTGCATATCCTCGGAGTGATTAACAATGCAGCTGGAGTCCACAGCAGTAGGTAATAGGGAATGTGTAATATGTAGTACCGCCTTTTTCCCAGCAGGAGAATGGATGCCTGTGTTGTAGGTGAAGCAGTGAGGTGTATTTTGATGTAGCTAAGTACTATGGGTATGCATATCAATGAGGGAGAACACCAATAGAATAGTGGTTCCGGCATCCGGCCAACGTGAATGCAGTCCTGGTTGACCTATGACCACTGCACATATAACTTGAAAGTGTAATGAAAGCATTCGTGCTGTACACACATTTAAATATGTAAAGGTGAATGTGTGTTTCGCAGTAGTCTGTAAACTGGAATACAGATATGTAACTGTTACGGTCAGAATTATGAAAGTTCACGTAATCACAATTATCTATGAAACATATGTAACCCACAATAAGGATATGCAAGTGCACCTGCGCGTGTGTAATCCGCTCACAGAATAGAAAATGAATGGTGTTTTCCCCACGTTCTATGTACATGGCTCATACCTGTTAACCCCGTAAATTACGAAACTGGACAAAGCCATGACAACAACTGGTACAAATAGGGACAATCCCCAGATATTGCCCTAACAAACATAGGAAGTGGATAGAATAACAGGTGTGTCACTAGCATGGATTCTCTGAAGGGTATGAAGTCGTAACCTGAAATGTTTGTCATTACTTACCAACGTCAGTCTTTAATGGTATGCCACTAACTTGCCAGATAGACACAAGGTTATGAAAAACGGACCAAAGATAAGAGGCAAACAGCTGTACATACAGCAGAAATCTGTACAGTTGAAAGGTATGATATGGAGATATATATATATATATATATATATATATATATATATATATATATATATATATATACATATATCCACAGACATAATCCAAAGCAAATTATGAGATGCAGAATGTACAGACATATGTATATATGTACATATATATATATATATATATATATATATATCTATACACACACGATACATGAATAGATATATACACAACAAACATATGTCCCTGAACATATAACACATGCACATAAATAGGTCATGGTATAGCTAATATGGATAGACAGACAGACATGCATGAAAGGAGAATACACCGATGGTTTCCAAACCATTGCCCGGAAAGTATCAGTGTGACAGGGCCTGCAAGTTCTACACGTTAAACATGAATATAGGTGTCCTTTGCAGGACCCCAAAAATTGATCCCGTATGAAGTGCGAACCATCATAGATGCAAAAGACGTCACAGCTGCAACTACGATATAGCTGTACATGCAACAGTAGCAGGTGCAAGAGTAATAACACATGGGTCGATAGAATGTATAACCAAACACCAAACTCCTTTGCAGGAACAGCACCAACTGGTAAAATTCAAAAAAGCAGGATATCCAGGTGCCAAACCAAAGTGCAGGAACAAAAACTTTTATTTACAGCTTCACCAGTAAAAGCGTTAAAAACATAGAATAAATCCAAATATCCCATCAAGCGCTTTCACCCGGGCCCTCCCAGGCTTTATCAAGACATTTAATTCATTACTAGGCAGATTCTTTTATATTATTTCTGCCCTACTTAATTACTTAATTGATCATCAATTAGTTGTTACTTACACTGCATTTAAAACAAAAGGATCCTTTTTTACACTAGTACAAACTGATGGTGTTAGTTCTTGTTGTACCTTTTGTCATAACTCATCTTTTGTTCCTATTAATATTAAATGCATGTCTAAAATTAAACATTAAATAATTGTATAATAATTATCTTTAAAAATACATGTTAAAACTATACATTTTAAAAACCATGTTAAACAATATATATATAAAGCCTTGTGGCAAAAGCAAATTTGATTGTTTTAAGCCTCGTAGTCATTTCCTTAACAGTTGGCAAATTAATCAGCATATACAGAACAAAGAATATACAGATACTTCCTATTTTAATAACTATAGTACCCCATCCCTTTTGTGTTTATGGTGTACCTTGTTATATGTCTGCAAATTACTTGTACTACAAACTGCTTTTGATCAAAAATATATGTACAAAATGTATACAAAATATATATGTATATGCCCAATGAACATGGAAGAAATATGTGTATGACCGAACCTTCTTCATTCTATCTATCCTACTTGTAAAAGTGGACATATTCATTTGCCACACGGCTATACTGTGTCCAGCTGTTGTTGTTAACATCTTGGTCAACCCTCTGCTAATTGCCTCTAATATGGCCAGGGAACCAAATTGTGTATTTTTTCTTTACTATTAACCATTTTAATGATTTTAATGTTATAATAATGGTTTTGTGATATGTTGCATTTTATTGTATTATAGCTTTGCTCTTCTGATTTTTAGCAAGCTACCAATACTAATAGCTCCATTTAGACCTGGTGTTTTGGCCGCATCTAATCTTATCTGCCAAAGCAGTTCTTTGAACTCTAATGATGTTTCCCAGTCACCCCCTCTGGGGTTGATGTTTACCTGCTCTAATACCATAAATTCTATCTTCATTCTTTCACATACTAAGGAGTGTTTATAGAAGGCATTTGTTTCTTTACTTTTACTAATATCGTAGAGGTGTTCGTATATTCGTTTTGCCAGTGTTCTCTCTGTTTTGCCAATGTAAAAACTTTGGCAATACTGACATAAACCAAGATATACTACTCCTTTAGTTTTGCAATTGAAGTACCCAGGAGATTTTATATATGTTTTCCTTGACTTCAAATAGAACCCTTTTTTGTTCATAATATTGGGGCACTGCTTGCAACTATTGCATTTGAATGTCCCAGTCTTTTGGGTCATTCTACCTTGCCCTACATCAAGGTTTGTTTCTAGTAGTTCCTTCAGATTTCTGTTACGCCTTCTAATAAATTGTGGTTTGCCCCCAAGTAATTTTTTGAATTCTTCGTTCATAGTAATTATAGGCCAGTATTTGTTGATCGCCCTTTCTACCGCTATACTTTCGTTGCAATTTGTGTGAACAAAAAGGCATTCATTCTCTTTTGATCCATTGTCTATTTTCTTACTTTCATATCTACGCTCTTCACCTAATAAAGGGAAGTAATTTTCTTTTCTTTGACTTCTTACTTCTGTCGTTACGACCTCTATTAACTGTTTTGGGTAGCCTCTTTCTTGGAATAACTTCATTAAAAACAAACATTCGTCTTCAAACCAGGTTTCCTCACTACATATTCTTGCTGCTCTAATTACTTGTCCTTTAATAATTCCTTTCCTTTGATATAAGGGATGGTTACTGTTATAGTGCAAGAACATGTTGGAATAACTATCTTTTCGGTAAATCCTGGACATGAAACAATTGTTCTCCGTATTTTTCCACAGATCTACATCTAGGTATTGTAAATTGTCAGTTTTTATGTTACATGTGAATTTTAGAAAATTAGTACTATGGTTAATGTATTCAATAAATTGCTCACGATAGAATGTATGACGTACGACCTGATAATCGGAGAGTGGGGAGTGCTCAGAAGTGTCTTCACACTTTATTATCGCTCACATTAAACATGTCTAATGGGTACTGTGGAGGGGTGTCAGGTATGTGAATCATGGGTATGCAGAAATGGGCCTAGGTGTTGGTTGGCACAGATCTATTAGGTACGCCCCTTGGGAGTGATCAATATACCTATGTGGGTATAGCACATGCCTATATTCTCCAAAAAGGTGCAACCCATCTACTGGATATTGTGTAAACCATTGGGGGAAGATGTAGGGACCTATATCAGTGTCATGTAGGCGATTATCATGGATGGACATGCGTACGACCAAGATGGTAACCATACCTGCCAAAATGTCAGAATAAAACAGCTGGACTAAGGCATAGTACACCACAGACAAATAGGGACTATATTAAATATACCCCAGACAAAGTCAGAACATTGATAGAATAATTGCATAGTCAGGAATACGAATGTTATGAGAGTTAGTAATCATGAAATAGAAATGTCAGTCATGATTACCTAACAGCACAGTCCGTCATGCCTTGCCAGCAATCTACCAGAAAGGCACATTATCATGACAAATGTAACAGAATCATAGGTCAAACCCCAGGGCGTATACCCATAATGTGTACAGGTGAAAGGTATGAAGGTAACCCGCCCTAATTAAATGTACAGAACTAGTGATACTAGGTGGACAGGTGAGAAGAAAGACATCAGGACAAATGACAAACATGTACAAGTCATAAGCATGTTTTTCCACAAATGTGAATGACAACGTATGGCCTGTGAAAGTCAATGTGGAAGGTTAATAGACTCAAAAGACATGTGTCCCTCAGGGTGTCATGCAGTGTCACCGATACAGTGTCCAATCCCCCATACTCGTACGTGAGCTCTGCCACTGACAGAAAGCGCAAATACCGGCGTACACATAAGGTACATGATAGAATAATTAGTGTGGATAAGCACCTATTCACCTGTGTGAGGAATATAACCCTGTGGTTGGGTGTGTCCTGCAATAGGAATGTAATGGCAACTGTCCTGTGATGGCACCATGTATTGTGTGTATTGGTGTAAGAAAAGTGATGTCCAGTATCAGAAACATACCTCGCAACTGTACGAATGTGCAGATGTATGCCTCATATGTGTGGTGTGCTCCTCTTACAATCTGTACCTGTCTGCCAAATACCTGAGAACTGATGTCATTAAATAATGATAAACATATGAGTTTAAGACCCCAAATCCATCAGAAAGGTCATACTAATGCAAAACCTATAATACTGTCAACTATCTACATTTGTAAGAGCAAAATGTAGAATCTTCCCCTACCTGTCTCCCCATCGTGTTAGGCTTTGTACAGATGTTTTGCATAAGGAGGTTGATAGGTATGATCAGAAACAGATACATGTCTGAGAAAACAGCATTATCGACCGCAAGAAAACTAGAAGGTATGAAAAGCGCTGCAGTAGAAAGTTCAGTATTGTCCGCAGGTATGTGCTGACATGTTAAATGACACAGCAGTCTACATGAAGTACCTATTGGGCATCACCTTTACCAATGATGACAGTGGGACATACCCACAACCATGCATACAGCACAAATAGACATAACACACAGCAAAGCCTAGGCCATGATACACGAAGCCTCCGGCGTGTATGGATTGAGTGAGAGTATAGCAAGGAAAGATGACAGCCAGGCTATTCAGCAAACACCCGTAGGGGCGTGCAAGACCACCCGTAACACAAACATTGCACGGACAATGTTGGGATTTGCAACATACCCCATTTGTATGTGTAAGCTATGCAAATGATGTAATTACGCAATACATGAAACAGTAAGCTGTCCGTGCAAGAGCAGAATTATGTGCAGAAATGTACCCAGATGTTATGCGACTAACGTTTTGCACATTGCTAAACGGAGCAATGACAGCTGCAAATACAGTATGAATACAGTCGAAGAAGCATGCCAATGTCCAAGTACAAGGCCAGTGGCGGTTTTGTCCATTGGATATCAATAAACCAGTAGTTGTCCTCCTCCGCTCCCTGGTGTGGAAGCGTAGCACAGCGCCACGAGAACGCGCTGCATTTCAAAACAAGACATATGGATAATATACATACAAAATGTAGGTTTAGTTAGATGTTAGTACACCATGCAGATGAATGGCAAGCTGGAGACAACATGGCTACTGCGTACTGGTACTTATGTGTGGAAGCGCTCTGTCAGAGATATACCGAAGCATTTTTAGGCAATGTGAGGCATGTGAGGCTGAGGATAGTGAATCACAACATGTCATGCCATATGGGCCAAGCCTCTACAGTGTAGTGTAGGTTAAGGGGACTATTAGAGTAGAAGATAGGTGACAACATGAGTGTGTATGTATAAAACACTGTAACCTCACCGGAGCAGTGTCAAATGTGTGCTGTCAGTACTCAGTGGAAGAGGTGTGTCATGAGCTATCCTAGGGAACGTCAGGAGACTGATGGCGTACGCCATGGATACCACTGATGTGACCTGCAAAACTGCCCACAGTGTGTCTGTGCCCGTGCGCACCAGTAAGCCCAAGTAAGCATGTGTACGCATGTGTTAGCCCGTGTGCGCGTGTTGGGTGTGGAAGAACGAGTAAGCTAGTGTACGAATGGTGAAGCCCGTGTAATGTCTTGTATGCATTTGTAAGCATGTATACATGTGTACTACACACATAACACACGTACTGCAGACACAGACACACATGCTGCCAATACTACACACATCAGTGAAATGGCACATGGATGGAGAATACATCATCAGAAGTAACAGTGCTGTAAACTATGCTACAGTGATGGTCATAGCTGCAATGCATCATGCCTGCTGATATACACCTGGAAGTAACACACTGTGTGTTAACAGCATGCTAACATCAATACAGTGGAATAAAACCACTGTGTGCAGCAGCACCAGGTTAGTCAGATCCTGCATCAATGTTACACATCATAGGTGGTGGCACAGGTGACATCATATGCACAGGGTGTGGTGTTAACATGTCCAGAGCTGTCAGAGAGCCATCCAATGTACATTTGTGTGTGTGTGAGGGACAACGGCTATTGCATGGCCCAATGGTGTTGCAATGGGTGTGTGCATGTGATAGCCATAGCTGTTTGTGGTAAGTGTGTGTGTGTCTGCATATACACAGGTACAGCATGTGTCAGTCATATACAGGAGGTTGTGGGACAGTCACAGACCGTACCTGCCAGGCTGTAGAGATCCCCATTACTGGCTATGGACACCCCTCCATGCATCCAACACAACCCAGTCCTGCACCTGTCAATGTCTACACATACAGTACTGGGATCTGTACAACAACCTGTGGATAAACGTGCGTCTGTAATGTTAACCTGAGGTGCATAGAATTGACTGCTACTACAGACGGATATGAGCCATACTCACACTCCATTGTAATAACCACTGCTGACTGTTGCCGAGATCTGCATACGACCAGACAAAGGTGCTGCACTAACATTGTTTCCAATGCCCGTGTAATACCCAGCAACACAATAACTGGTCACTACACATGTATAACCCACAATCACTACAGCACGCAGTATATGCACTATCACAGAGCCATAGCAGATGTACATACATCCAAGGTGCTCACGTACAGACAATGCAGTACATTCAAGAGTGATAATCCCAACATAAATATCTATATACAATATACATTTTATATATATATATATATATATATATATATATATATATATAGCTATATACATACATACATATATATATATATATATATATATATATATATATATATATATGCAGATAGATACATACACACACACACACACACACACACACACACACACACACACACACACACACACACACTCACGTGGCAGGGTTGGGAGCAGAACATAAACGTAAGCACTGTACCACACGACAGCATTACGCAGTTACAAAACCCGCTACCGTGATAAGTGGATCACATGATTCAAACAGGCACACATCTAGCCTGCAGACAGCAGCATTAAAGGCAAAGACGCTGCATGGATGTTATGGAGAGTGAATACTGTAAAAACAATGTACTGTTGTCATGCAGCTGGAAACACACACACACACACACACACACACACACACAAATACACACACACACACACTTGGCAGGGCTGGGAGTTGAACATACACCTAACTACCCTAACACACTACAGCATGATGCATTTACAGATCTCGCTACCAAGATTACTAAGCACAGCAGTCCCAGAGGCAGACATCTAGGTGCGTGTCATCATCTGCAAAGGCAAAGACATCGGTAGGAAACTGCTGTGGTGTGCGGCATCTAAAAGCAAGACTGAGTCCCCAGGTGGACGGGAGCATGCGTGCACACACACACACACACACACACACACACACACACTTGGCAGGGCTGGGAGTCGAACATACACCTTACTACCCTGACACACTACAGCATGACACATTTACAGAATGTGCTACCGAGATTACTAAACACAGCCATCCCAGAGGCATACTTCTAGGCGTGTGTCATCATCCGCACTGACAAGGATGCCAACAAGGATTGTATAGAGAGTGATCAGTCTGAAAGCATACAGACATATTTCTGTCCCACAGTACATGTAGACAAACACACAGCAGTGGTGTGATCGTGGCAACGTAAGATGTACGGTGCACCACGACAACATGACATAGTCACTGGAAGCATCATAGACAGTACACCCTTCAAGATAGTCAACCAGTGTGTACTCCGTAGGCATCCATCATGACACTGAAAATGGACATCTGTTGGCTGGATGACCACCATGGCTATACAGGATGTCAACGGCCATGCACAGAGGGACATCACTGACACAAGGTGTCACTGGGCATGGCCATATGCTTAGTAATACACGTCCGTTCGGACTGTACTGTGTGTCGATCTACACAATGGCGTACTGGGCATGCTCACACACTTAGCAGTTGCAAAGGGCCGTCTTGCATGCGGACAGAGTCTCAACTCGCAAGGGCTCAGTTGGGACTGTCATGTGTGTCCATCTACACAACAGCGTACTGGGCATGCTCACACACTTGGCAGTTGCAAAGGGCCGTCTTGCATGTGGACGGAGTCTCAACTCGCAAGGGCCCAGTTGGGACTGTCATGTGTGTCCATCTACACAACAGTGTAGTGGGCATGCTCACACACTTAGTTGCAAAGGGCCGTCTTGCATGTGGACAGAGTCTCAACTCGCAAGGGCTCAGTTGGGACTGTCATGTGTGTCCATCTACACAACAGCATACTGGGCATGCTCACACACTTAGCAGTTGCAAAGGGCCATCTTGCATGCGGATGGAGTCTCAACTTGCATGGGCTCAGTTGGGACTGTCATGTGTGTACATCTACACAACAGTGCACTGGGCATGCTCACACACTTAGCAGTTGCGAAGGGCCATCTTGCATGCGGACGGAGTCTCAACTTGCAAGGGCTCAGTTGGGACTGTCATGTGTGTCCATCTACACAACAGCGTACTGGGCATGCTCACACACTTAGCAGTTGCAAAGGCCCGTCTTGCATGCGGACGGAGTCTCAACTCGCAAGGGCTCAGTTGGGACTGTCATGTGTGTCCATCTACACAACAGCATACTGGGCATGCTCACACACTTAGCAGTTGCAAAGGGCCATCTTGCATGCAGACAGAGTCTAGACATGGAAGGGCAAAGTAAGGCATAACTGTCCCCACGCACAGAGTGGTCACACACATGCAGTGACCAGCACATGCTCAGCTGCCATTACAGCTGTCACAGGTGCAGATCCCAGATGTACACACCGCAGTCTACACTGTAGCCCCCGAGACATCACCATGTCATTGCTGCAGCAGTACACAGCCATACATTACCACAACACCATGTGACACATGACCAGTGGACTGTACAGGGGTCTACAGCAACTGTGCAGGGTACACATGTACTGATAGGGTTCCAACAGGTGTTACGCATTGCAAGTATACCACTATACATGACCAGGTCAGGTCAAGGCATACCAGGGGCCCCGGGTGTTATACATCTGTGACACATGAGTGTTGCTGTACACCAACGAACACGCATGTTTGGATATGTCAAACATGTGATTGTAGTGGATGTGTGCATGGACCACACACAACACATATGTACATAGCTAAGCCTTTACTGTCCCCTGTGCAGAACAGTGGCCTAAGCAATCATACGCACGCAAATGGAAGGTGGGTCCATGTCTGTTGAATGCTCACAGTATAGGAGGTAGCAATGTCGGACACATTCCCCTGTAGTAGTCACCCATGACACCCGTGATATCATACCACAGTCCATGTGTCATGTATGTCAACACACATGTCCACCAATAGCAATGCATACAAACATGGCTACAGGAGACACATGTAGGACCAATGCACATGTACAATCTGTACTGTGCATGCAGCAACCATGCATGTGCAGTGGCCGATGTCCGTACCACAGCTGTGCCCAACTACTACATACAGTTGCAATGCAGCCCCATCAGTGACACCTGTATATGGTGACATACAGACAGTACAGTTGGTTGTACATCACGTATGGAGGGATCTGTGTACATAAAGTGGTGATCTACCTGTGTAGATGTATGTGTGCCGGGGATGGCTCACAGGTGTGTCACACGCCACCCTACCATGCCATGTGCAAACAGTACACTATGTCACTGTTACTTGATGGTGATGACTTAATGCATACACAGTGGTCAGTTGTAGCCAACTGTATGTCACATGACACCTGTATCACTGACAACCTCCCGTGTGCACATAGCCATACAATTGCCAGACATAGCGTTGGTACACATACTGCGGACAGTACCGCTGCATGTCTATCAAACAGATCATCATATGGCAGGTGTATCATTCCCAGCACTGCCATGTGTGTCCGCTTGTGTGACCACACATGCCACATATGGTGGGGAATATGTCCCAGATGTAACACATCCCTGTACACTGTTGTACAGATCTGTACATACTGCAGTGTGGAAAGCATGAGGTTGGCAGGTGTGGTGCATCACACACATTGGCTATCCATACACACATATCTGGTCACCACAGTGTGTGTGTGTATGTTTGTATGTATGTATGTATGTATGGCTGTCTGGTGCTTGGTGTGAGGGTGTATGCTACCATACTGTGGAAACAGGATCACTAACCCCTCATGGTGATGCAGTCTACTACCCTGTTGATGCCATCGGTCCCAGCCATATTGGCTACCTGTGCATGTCCCTTCTCTGTGCCACGTTGTGTGGGTGCAAAGTACTGTGAGGGTGATGACCACATAGGCAAGGGTCCACACATGAACACTATGGGGTGTGTTATAGTGCTGTAGATCCCATGAATGTGGCCATGTACCTGTACTGTGACAGAGTATTACTGCTACACAGTGTGGCCTCATGCTATCAGATGGCCTCAAACGTCATCATTGGCCTGACCGCTGTGTACAACCCCTGCACCATGTCAACATACCTGTAATGTTTCCCGGTATGTATGTCACATCTCTGTCTGCTGTAGCCTGTTCAAATGACCACATGCTTCAGGTGTAGTATATGTGTGGACATCTGTGTCATGTTCAGACATCTGTGTCATGTTCGACTGTCCAACAGTCAGGTTGAGGGTGCGTTTAGCATGATGATGTTGCCATACATGCCTGTGAGTACTCCACAGTTACACATGGGGGACTGCAAACACTGCTACCTGTAGGCACATGCCAGTACACCATAGGAGGGAACCAGGGCATTACCAACATGGTGTTACTGTTGTAACCGAGACACATACTGTGAACATATCACAATGCATGCTGCACCTGGACTACATGGTATGACTGGTGCATGTTGACAGTACACCACTGATGTCACATACACATCTCTCAGTATTCACATACGACCAATACAACATACACATCCCGTAATATGCATACACAAGTAATGTTAGAAACACCTCTCACTATTCTGTTCACCCTGTGCATCAGACCATATGAGCATATCCCTGCACCGATAGTGTGGATGACAGGGATGAGGCACAGGCTTCATCATATGCAGAGGGTGATACTGCTTGCCAGGGGCATAGGCTGCACCAATGGATAACATCATGTATGCAGGTAAGGACCAGAGATTTGAATGGACATGTCTGTTCCGTATGCATGTGGGTGTTGTGGAACCCTACAGTTGTGTTCGCTGTGTGTGTGTATGTGTGCACACAGTTCTGTCATTTGTGAGGCCTACACAAGGGTATTATGGACAGCTCCAGAATGTACAGACCAGGTTGTACAGCTCACTGTGACCAGCCACGGCCATGTGTCCTGTGCCTGCCAGGGGTTGCATGGGCACTACCAGGCAGAGGTACAGAATGGCTACTGTCCGATGACACATGGCCACTGGAACCATGTCCCTGCTGGGAACATCCAGGGCCATGTCCATGTGGCCTGCTGTGACCTGGTGTGGACATTGCAGCACCAGCTGCAATGCTACTGCTACCGCCACTATGGGAGCGGCCATGTGAGGTGGCACGCTCGCGTTGACCTGCACTAGGTGGTGTAGCTGGCCTACGTCCATATGTCCTATGCCTCACCCCTACCAGATGTTCCAGCACAGACAGCTCATGCTCACGGATTGCCATGCCATGGTCAAGGATTCTGACCATGTCACCCAACCGCCTGTCCAGAACATCAGCAAGTTGCTGTTGAGCAACTGCCAATGCCTGGATGTTGTTGTTTAGGGTACTGATAGCAGCCCTCTGCAGCCACTGCCCTTCTCTGTTCTGCTGTTCGGCACGTGCCTGTGCCACGATTACAGTCTGGAACATGCGTCTGGTGATCCCAGCTGCTGCGCTATGTCCTGCAGGTGCATGTCTGCCAGAAGTCCTCCTACGAGCAGCACCAGCCAAATGCCTGTGTGGCACTTCTGCAGTCAATATACTGCCACCATGGTGTGGAGACACACCTTCTGTAGCCACCACACGTTCCTGTTCAATGCTAACAAATGATGACTGTCCTTCCTCTATGGCCACTGTAGACGCGGTATGTGTTGGCAGCTGAACTGTGTGCGGGGAAGAGGGGGACATAGCTGGGATGATAACTGTTGGCACAGATTCCACCCCTGACATCTCTGCCTGTACCTCGTGCATATGTTCATCACTGCTAGCATCTGTGGGGACACTATCAGATGGACTGCAGGAGGGTAACGCACCTACATCACCTGTGAATGCAAAGAAATACTTTACATTACAATAGACACACTGACACACACACACACACACACACACACACACACACACACACACACACACACACTGACACACACACACACTGACACACCGACACACACACACTGACACACTGATACACACACTGACACACCATGCATGTGAGACGACAGATGGCATGCAGCATGCTTGTGATACAGTTCACAGCATGCAGCTCAGACATCAATAGTGTTTTTAAGCATACCCCCTGGAATGTACACTACAGCAGGCAGGTGTCATATCATTATCCATGCAATTCACATGATCATGGTAGTATGCATGCATCCCCGTGATACACCATGTGGACCAGAACAAGATAACAGTACACATGGCTGACGTGACCTTGACATGTAATCTGCTGACATGTTCATTAACATGCATGCATGCCTGACACAATGGTATTGTGACACATGTACAGCATCATACTGGGAATCACATTGCAGTGTTGTCCATATGCCCTACAGATAGAATGCATGTTGAGCAAATGTGCATGGGCATGGTAGGGGAGTGGGCCATCTACATTGCTGTAGAGTGTGATGTACAGACACTGTGCCATTGCATGGCATCCTGAGGCATCTATATTGCTAAACAGTGCATGTTTTGTACACATTGCATATCCAGAACTGCATGCATACCCATGACATACCTGTGGATTGTGACCTATGATGCTGAGGTGTATACACACCCAACCATGCTGTGTCATGTGACAGGTCACTGGAGGACATACAGATGACACCCCTGCACGATGACTACAGAGTGTTAGCTGCCTGGAAACCATGTCCAAACATAGCGGACCTGTCATGTCACCATTTCACACATAATAAAACCAAAAAAAACAACACTGCAATGGCAGGGATCCACACCTCAAAGATCTTTATTAAAAAATTACACACAATTGAGTGCTTTCTTCCCTACAAACAGGGATTTCCTCAGAATCTCCTTTTTTTGGTTACCATTTCACACATGACATTGATGTACCACGCACACATGGTGCACAGCTAACAGTGATGTCCTACGGCAGGGTGGAAAAGTACTGTTTCTGTGGCCTGGTGTCACTGTCAGTGGAATTTGTGAAGGTGACTACCGTCATGCTATGACACAGACATCATGTTCAACACATCTTATGAGGTACATGTCACTGACACCTCCACTAGCTGTGCACAAGCAGTTATGATGTGCAGCATACCACATCACCTGTACAATCAGTCTAGTACGGCTGTACTTGGACCATGTGTGGACAAAGTGGGACAGGGTTATCCACATACCATCTTCTGTGTGGCTACATGTCTCTGGCCATCCCCCATGGCCATGTGTGCACATGTGTTGGTCATGTATGTGATGGCCGTCTATCACACATGTCTGTGTTGTCCCATATCACATACACCCATAGATGTTGGTTATGTCACCATCCACAGGGCTATGCAGACAACAGGTGTATGTGTGGTATGTGGGGTATGGGTTATGGGGAATTGTGACAATACTGCAACCAAAATGTTATTTGTCTCGGACATGTCAGATGGAACATCACAATGTGTGAAACCATTGCAGGGGCATATAACACAATGGTTACGCCTGTGGTCTGCCCATATCACAGCTCACTGTGCGGTACTGGTTTGTGTACCCCACATTTTGTTCCACTGTATAGTACATATGCCTCCATTGTAGAACACCTCCACCGTTGTATGCACAGCTGGACACACATGTAGCAATGACAAATACTGTATTTTCATGTCTGTGTATCATTTCAGTTGTATATATTGCACATGGGTGGCCTGTGTGGATGATGGGTGATGCGACCTGTATATCCATGTATTAACTGGCCACATGGCGAATAGATCTATGCTTTGACATGCCTGATACTGATGATAGACTCACCTGCAATGGACTCATGTCTGTGCAGCACGCCAGAGGTACCTGTATAGGGTGACACAGCAGTATGAACATTATCCATGACTGTATGACAGCCACAGGGTGCAAAGTGCAGGTTAACACATTTGCCTGTACAATAGCATATAGTCAGCGCATGTGTGCATACTATACCTCTCAACCTCTTAGAACAATAAATATGGACAAGGCCTACTATGATGGGGGACATATAGGGACAACTGTGACATATTGCTCTTACTAACCTGGATATTTGATAGACCAATAGGTTTGCGTGCACATGGGTTTGCAACGGAATGTGCAGTCATAAACATAACTGTATGTCATCATTTAATGACTCCATTCCTCAGTTATTTGCCAGAAAGGGACAGATATTAAGGGGAACACACCGACAATATGAGGTAGACATCTGGACATCCTGCAATTACCTGTACAGTTCGGAGGTATGGAGCATACACAGGGTAGCATAAAGCATGTGTGTCCACATACCTTGCATATGTTGTTACATTACATGATGTACACTGACACATGCACCTACGTGGGATATACTGGCCATATGTTCAGTACTGACTTACCAGGCAACTCCAGGCTCATTGGTTGGGAGACACCCACCTCCACAATGGCAGCTACTGTTTGTGAGGGCTGTTCTGAGGGTGTTCCCAGACAGGCCAGTAGCTCCTCTGTGTGTGTGAGTGGAGGCTGGGTTGGTGGCCCACCACCCGTACCACCTTGTTCTCTGGTGATTGCAGTGGCACACTGTTTTGCTTGATGTATGAGGTCCGTGCAGTGTCTGCACACCTGCTGGTATGTGCGGTTGTGGCCACCCACTTCGTTGACCCTCCTGCGAAGATCCTGCCACAGGTCATCCTGCTGCTGTGCATGCTGTGGCACGTGGCTAAATAACGCCTTGTAGTTCTCATGGAGGTACGGCATTATGACATCATCCTCCTGTCGGCTATATGCTGGTAGGTGTGTATGTGACATTATCTGTAAGACATGATGAAGGTGACAGGTCACATTTATAGACATGTACAGTGATACTGCTGCACATACATTCTAGTACATTTGCACAGTTATCTTTGCAAATCAACATGACACTAACACGACTGGCATGTATGTGTCCCACACATGTAACACCCAGTATGCATTAGATATTATCCCCATATATGTGTGTCACCTCATTAGTGTTCCTACTGCATGTGATGTTAGTCTCCATGTGGACATGTCTGTTTGCATGCACTGGTGTTCTTACCTATCTGCCCATGCCTGATATATCCATGGTAATGCTGTTGACCTAGATGCTGTGGATATGTCACATATCAACACAGACACAGCCTTACTGGACTTGAGCAGTGACAATGCACCAAGTACGCATGGAAACCTGTACATGCATCTGTTTTTCCATAGACATCTACACTGCACAGCTGTTCAACATCCTTCCACGGATCACCTGTGTTGCACATGTGATAGACATGGGACAATGGCTAGTCGGACATCATTCGCAGGTAAGGTTATCGGCTATAGCATGTACGGGCTGGGTTTCCTAGCTGTATCCGACACCCATTACGTCACCACGAGGGGCATCAGTGACACATTACTGATCCAGATAGATGATACTACATCTACCATACGGCCATCACACCATGTATGGCAGGGGTGATATGTGCAACTATGTGGACAGGGCTGCATGGTATGGCTGGACTATGTCACAGGTACGGCACAGGGATTTGTCCAGTATGTGGCCTTCCTAGTCGTAGGACGGTGGTTGTCCATGATGTATGTCTTTCAGATCAGGCTATGGACATGTAGCATGTCTAACAGCATAGTGTTGCATATGTCTGTATGCAAGGTGGATAGCATGCTGCATACTGGAGGTGAGTATTGTGGAGGCTGGTACCGGCCATCCACGCATGGGACCTACCCCTAGAGGGTGATGTGTATTCCAATATTGGTCACATGGGTGCTGTGTATGCCTGTCCAATGATCTCCGTGTACATGGATACCACCCTGTCATGTCATGGGTACCTCGGATGACTACCTAAAGGGCCAGGAAGATGTCTCCAGCTCAGGGAGGTGTACTACACTACACCATCCCTAACACAGTGTCCATACTGTTGACCACAGCCTAGGTGTTTCCTAATGGGTATGGGGGTATTCCCCTACTGGTGTCATTGCTGATATCATCCACCAGAATGTGCACATATGTCACACACATCACACACACAGCCCATTCTGTATGTTGTTCACAACACTGTGACAACAATTGCCCATAGGTCATGGCCATTCACATCATCACATACACAGATGGCTGACATTTGTCTTTGTGGTATGGGCTACAATGCGGGTGGGGTACAACACATTAACCCTGGTTTACTGTAGCTGACACCATGTGATATGCACATGTCACTGTAGCACCTTTGGTAGTTGTGAGTCTGTCAACAGGCCACTAGTAGAACACTCCTGTGACATACACAGGCATCTGTAGCCGAACATCCATACTGTCTTGTACATCTGTACTGCTAACATCTACATTGATAATGGTTCATGAACCTGCAGACCATACCCGGCAATGTTCTGATGCGGTGTCACCAATCATGACTGTTGTCAACACATGTGGGTTTGGGTTGATAGTATACAACACCCTATCTGTAATGTGTGGGCATGCTCAGCACTTGTTCAGAGCTTCTTGGCATGTTATGAGCTACTACTTAGTTTATCACCCATTTCACACCAGTCCTCACAGGTACACTGTCTGTCCATACATTTCCAGCTTGATAACTCTACAACAGCTGTCGTACACACATCACTCACATACCTTGTGAGACATGGTGGTTTCTGTGGCCTGTCTACCTGCCATGTACCACTTATATACAGGCATGTCCAACTGGCACGTACCAGTGCTATTGCCTGTCACTATGATGACTATGTTGTACATGTGTCAATAGAGCTATTCTCATGTCCACAGTCAATGCACACCTCCCAACATACAACAGTACAGCCTGTGGGGGATGCACATATGCAGCCCTGCTGGGGGATATGCTGTCACCAACCCTGACTGCACCTGACAGTCATGTGGGGTTGTGCAACATTGGCAACGCACCCCACACATCACATGGTCCCACATGATTCCCCAGCACAGGCCACACATACGGAGACACCTTGTACAGTACCCCTCCATACTCTGTGTGGGCACCGACAACAGCCCACATCGCCAAACACAACCACACCAACCTATAGCCCACAGACACGTGTGCCCATCACATACAGCCAGTAGGGTGTCATAACATACTCAACACACCTGTCTTAGGTGACTGTCGGCAGTCACACTGCTGTTCCACTCAGCAGGCTACACAAGGCGATAGTCACTTACATCCTGCTGTCCAGTAACTGGTTCTGCAACATAACCTATGCACACATGCCACAAGTCAGCAGGTATGATGTGACTCCCCTTCCATGTTTGTGTGACAGACGTCACTCAGGGCACAGACTACATGTGCAGGGACATGCAATAGCCCCCAGTGTTGTCGCCCTGCTGGTGTGGTCCACCTCCTGGGAAGCATTTTGCATTCATCTGGACCTGTTACCACTGCACTACGAACAACTATGACACTCCCAACTGTTGTCCATGCTTCTGCTGTCATTCCACAGGCATCAAGTATACGTCCACTTTGACAGACCTGGCCAAACAACATGATGCTGTGGCACAGTTGACCTGCACCTGTCAGCCTTGGGAGTACGGATCACATGTTGGACTCTTGCTGCTTTTATACTGCCTGTCTTGCACAGTGCCCAATAACAGTCACCACCAGATTGGGAACAGGCTAGCGAAGCATGTGGTCATGTCACACAATGCTTGACATCATCCTCTGTGATGCACGCAGACAAGGCACACCTGATACTGCACCACTGCAATATCTCTGCAGTGACTGGGACCTGCCTCTTGGCTCTGCAGAGCACACCTGCAATGACTGGGTATAGACAGACCGTACCTCTCAGGCACATATCTGGACTGGCACACCCACAGCCGAGGTGTCCCCATATTCCAATATGTTGTACACACATCCCGGCTGGTTACTTTGCACAATGCATCACAGGTGCTCCACGTGCATATGACTGTGTCCAGAACTACTGCTGCTACTAATGTGAGACTGACAGTAACCCACACCTAACTGTGATAGCCGCACATGTACTGACACATTAGGCGTACACTGTGAGTCATAACCTCCGCTCAGCTGGTTCAACCCATGCACCACCTCCAAGACCAAAAGTATCCTTGACATGGACATTACCAACATGTGACTGCTGTTCGACACCTGCGGTTATCCCCTCATTGGTGGAATCCGAACATCTGCTACCCACCGTTGTTAGCCACATACTGGCACCACACACTTCATGGCATACACAGTAGATGAGTACTACAACACCAACTACAGATGTCGTATGACAGCGGTAGTTGTTGTCATGACATACGTGCAGGTGGACAATGCACATGCAAATGCTGAGACATACCCCAGTGCACTTCAATAGTACGTACACGACAATGTGGTTCATGCTATTCCACACAGAGCCATGCAGGTACACACCAGAATACAGACGACACTCTGGGGGTGCAGTCCCATGGACATACTTTACAACAACAGGTGGGGGCTGTTACACAGTGGTGTACATTCCCATGGGCGGGGTGACTCACTGGTCAGCCTCGGTAGGGCCACAGGATCCCATATCACATACACCATAACTAGCTACATACACATTACTGTGACACATTCCGAGATGTACCACAGGGCATTATGGTGGTATGTCAGTAGTCATATGCAATACCCACATCTGCTCACACATACATCTGTCACTCTGGAACATGACAGTAACAGGTGATGTTGGCAACATCCTGTCTGATGGCTTCATTGCTAACATTACTCCCTCTCACTCCCTGCAGGGCCACATTCCTTGCAGGTACATTGAGGTGTACCTGCAGTTACACCTACACAGTACTGACCTGCACACTATATGTCCTAGGACACAGGCCCCTTGTCACCCTGCAATATCCCAGGCTGTGATGTCCACAGAACTCTGAACAGCATGTCTCCCCACTGGCACACCATATTCAGTAATAGCCTTGTACCAGACATTGTGGCCCCTGACTGGCACACAGCAACAGTAACACTCCTCACAGGTGGCGCCACACTGCACGACTGGGACTATTGCCCTACACACCTCACTGGTCTGTTATGCATGGCTATAGGGCACATCATCATGGACATCAACCGTCGAGTCTCTGTTGTGCTCCAGTCCTTTAATGCCAGCTGGGTTGGTCTTGTTGGGGCCACAGCATGCCTCCTACACCTGTTGAACACCTTTCCTACAGTTGCCAGAGTTGTTGATGACGACACAGGTGTCCACACAACCTGCATTGTCCTCTTGCTGCCATTCAGCACCGTTATCCATTCTGGTATTGACTACATACACATCCACCTGCACATCACAACATATGTCTCCGGATGTTATGCAATGTGGCTAATGGATGGGACACACACACTGAGGGTGGCGTACCAAATCACATACTGCAATCCAGTTACACTTGGCTTACCACAGTCCTCAGTCATGGGGCCCTCATGTTCGGTATATGCTTCCCTGAGGTACAGGCTACCACTGAGGGGACTTCCCTGCCTAGCTTTACAGACCACTGCATACCCAGCACCGTTGTTGCTCCACCAGCTGATACAGACCTGATCCATACAGGTGTCACTGTGACAGATACCGATATGAATATCATGGCCTCTACCTGCATGACACTTGGTGTGAACATCACCTTTGCAGTACACCATCCTTCCACTTGTTATCACATAGGTGTTATTCCCCTACATACATGTTGCATTGTACATGTGTGTAAGACACATGTATGTCGCACACACTCCTGTGATTACCACATTGCCACTGTGGCGTGGATATCCTTCTACATGTTCAGACATGTCTGTCCTGGCTGTGTAGCTGGTACATAGGCACCCATTGTACCTCTGAACACTGGATGTATACACACATCCATGGGTACAACACCCCACATAGGGTGTACCTTACACAACAGCTTTACATACCCCAACATTAAAATGCCATGATGTTTATTGAGCTACAACTGGTAACGTATGTGGCTTATGTACAGACACCACATCTGTACATATTTGTAGACTACATACTCAGGGGTGATGTCTGCTGCAAAGACAGGACCCATGTCTGCAAATATGCTTATGGATATACTCCGCATACACGACATACACAATAGCCACTATGACCATGATGCTCATGGATATGTGCACACACGCGACTGTGTGTGGCATGTGCTTGGAGGTTGCATTCCCAGACCAGACACTCACCATGCTTTGGGACATGTTTTCTATGTACATCATGCATGGACAGTAAGTAGCAGTGTTCATGTGATACCTCGCTTGCTGGATGGTGGACACATGTATGCCAGGGATCACTGCAATGGCTGTACTGTGCAGTGATGCAGGTTACACATGGCTCTTCTGTTCACAGGACACTACCCTGGAGAGGTGCCACTGGTGTGCACACTGTAGTTGTTGTTACACATTGACTTGCCAGACTGCATGGTACACCACTATGAACCTGTGCAGCTATTACATGTCCTTTGTGCATGGTTACTGGTATAGCCCTTCCAGTTAGATTGGCTGTCACGCTATTACAATGTCCTGTGACTACGGGCCATATGTCTACTGTTATTGTACACGCCAATCATGTTCATGTTTGTCTGTCACATCTCTTCTGCTATTCTAGTATGGGAGTAATGTTTGTGTCCTTTGCAAATGCACAGAGTGGAGAACATAGTTATTTCATCATAACTGTTTATACATATCTTAATTACATACTACTCACATCACTATATGATACCTTTGTTATGCATCATATGCCTGTTCTCCTGTGTAACATATTTGATGTATCAATCTACTGTACTATACATTACACATGTTTTACATGGTATCCCATAATTCAATCATTACTTGCACAGAGGGTCCACCTTAGACATGTCATTGATGTTATATGCCCATACACATGCGTACTGTTACAGTATATCTACATATACTATCCCCTGCTATGGCACGTACTTATTGGACATACCCTGCCACTGATGGCGGGTCATATGACATTATTCTGTTTAACGCTGTCATGTTGCATCCCTTGTGATGTCTGTGCTGTTTACCGCGTGGCCCACTGCTGGACGCACATCTTCTGCAAGCATTAGTACGATCAGCGAGACATCACTACATAAATACCATTCCCCACTTTATGCATGGCGGACACTGTTAATTACTGCAAACCAGGCTATGCATACACTGACATTACGTAATTCAGAACATACTATACATACAGTTAGTGTTATACATACCTTGATATCATTCTGGTGTTTCGTCTCTATCTTGCTCCTCTGTATCACTCTTTCAACTGTTATACGGTATAAGTATACAGTTTGCATATCTGGAAAGCCATCCTTATATACGTCTATACCTGCAACATGTGGTTTACTGCTACCAATTGGTGGTCCGGTGTGACTAATTACGTGCACTTCAGCTGTGGAGCTACTCCATTCACCAATTACGTGGCAGCAGTGGGGTATAATTGAATTCTCCACCTGGGTGTTGGCCATTTGCCCTGCCTTCGGGGAGACGGCCTGTATTGTGTTTTCTTGTGTGTAATTGTAACTGCTTTGTGTAGAGCCAAGTCTATTTTGGGGTCATGTCCCCCGTGGATTGTGTGTGATTCTACCTGTGACTGTACCTGTCATCCCACCCATCTGATAAAAGACTATTGTAAACACCTGTAACATCACTGTTTGTTCCGTTATACGAAGGATACAATTTTGCATGGCGCCTTTAAATGTCTCTCACAAGGTATGTCAACGGTTCAGCAGATGTAATTGACTAACTAAATGTTTGGGCTGTGGTTACGGTCTGTATTGCTATTGTTTACAGTGTGGGGGTTGTAGGCGGGTGTACACAGCATATACGGTTTTGTGGGGCTTGCATTTCTGCATAGTCCATATATATGTGTGTGGGCCCCTTCCCTAATTACAGTGCTATCACTTAATAGACTTCTATTATGGGATTTTACTGTGGGCCATTGTTAATTGGTTTCAATATGGTATGCAGGTGCAGTTGATACTTCCATACCTCCGGATGTACAGCGATATGTGCAGGGATATTTGTAAATGAACGCTATCCCGTGTATGTCTGCCCCAGATATTTGCAGTCATTGCAGTGGTGTTGGTGTCAGACCCTCTGTCACATGGCTTGCCACCTTTTCATATGGCCATAGTTGGGCACTTGCAGGTCACACAGTGGTGTTTACAGGCTGACATATGGCCATGGTCAGTACACAGGATAGCACATACTTTTATCCTCATTACATACCTATTGTTCTTGGTACTTCACTACTTATCGGTTTGCATGTAACATTTCCGTTTCTTACATACAGGCATGAGTATTTCCTGCAACTATTGCATATTATGTGGGACATACTAATGTCCTACACTCACGGACAGTTGCCCTTTCTAATGTTTCATGTCAGGACACACCTGCCCAGGGGGGGCTGTCCCTCCCAATGTGGGACATGTGTTTACCACATGCCTATGGATAGCTATACCCGCACCTACCGTAATCATCTACCTCCGAGTTGCCACCTACAGACACACTATGCAGACACACATGACACACTTTAGTCACATGGGAACACACATGGCACCCTCATCACACACACATACACAGGCTACATCACACACAACCACAGTTGTTCACGGTACCTACGTGGTCCGCACCACCGACAGCGGTGACTACATGTCCTTACTATCGTCCTATTGCTCACGGTTCTACTGTTCCAGTACTGTGTTCTTTCTGCCTTTCATCCTCCTGGTTACGCGTGTCGGTGTGTGACACTTTCCATAGTTGGCGGTATCCTGTTTATTTGTACCTCAAAGGTGTTTAGAATGTCGTTGACCTATCTATATATTTGCAGATGCCAGTGACCCCTTGTATATCGACATATATCACACTATCGCCCTTTCTATCTGTATTATATATGTGTAGATATATATATATATATATATATATATATATATATATATATATATATATATATATATATATACACATATCTCGGACAGGGGTGGTGACAGGCACGCTACACCTTTCATTGTGTGTTTGTCAGTGTATACTGTGTTTCTTAGACTCCGCATGTTTGTGTCTGTACCTGTCACATTACACACCTGCCATAGGTTAATATTACCTCCCATCCCACTTTGCGAGGGACAATCCCTCTTTGTGCAGTTGTGTCCTGTGAAATATTTGTGAACATAGCAAATGTCCTGCGACTTTGGGACAAACATATTCCCTATAGTTTATGTCATAGTTGCATGACACACTTATTCTGTATCTGACCCACCTACATGTTACAGGACACGGAACACGTACCTGCGACCATTACTAAACTATAAGCTTTTTATCTATGCAAAAACACTGTCGTTCTTGTTTTCATCCTGGCCGGGTGTGTGTCATCCTGCTGACATCTAGCGTATGTCCCACATTGGTCATTTGAACTGTGGCAACCCTACCGTACATACATCTTTCCTAGCAATAGTGTTGAGTGATTGTGTACATGACTGCCTGTTCCACTCCTGGCAGTGGTCGTTTTACCCTTCAGAGCAGGCGCTATTTGTTCAGGGGTGACTAATGCTGGTGTCACCTGTTCTGTACATCATTGACCGTGATCTCCGTAGTGGTCAGTGACACTTAGCCCTGTTTCGCGCATATCCGTATAGTCATATTTAAACATCACTTACCAGCTGTGGGCAACGCTGATTCCCGCTAACGTGTGCTACACATATTCTGATGACCTGCATCCGGACTGCATTTCCCGTGCCGTCGGGATTATGTTACATCCCTTGCGGGACGGGGGAATGGGAACATGCACGACAGTCACTGCATGTACCACTTGGACATCTGGGGGTTGTACACGAATTATGTCAATTTGTATGTGCAGTACACTACAGCAGTTACTCCACACCACACTCACATGGATGACTCCGTTAGTTTACAACTTGATGGGTCCAGTTAATGGTATGTCCATGTGATGTTTACTGGCTGTACTCCAGCACTGGGTATGTATATCACAATTAGGTACACCCGATAATTTGCTACACCGTGGATGCAGCATGCTGGGGTGACTACTGCCTGTCATGGGTACATCCCCTGCCTTGACACTACATCCATGATTACATTTTGTGGAGCCCCTCAGTAACGCGGTGGGTAATCCGTGATGACTGTGTGTAGGACAGTGCTTACACACATGTGCTCCCACGATTGCCACGGCTCCACTACGCGACAGTTGCTTACTCAATGTTGTGGCGATGGGTGTCACTGTTTGCCCCGTTTGGTGTTTTGCCTCTGACAATCGGGCGTGTACCTACAGATGTACCTGGGAACCTATACACACAGCACTGACAGATGCTGATGGGTGCATCTACTGTTCAGGTGTTGACAGTTCCGTGTTCCCATGGCTGTTGCGTGTACAATGTTTGAGGGCTGCCAATGTAGGATTTCACAGTGGGCCACCTATACATCACAATTTACAGGTAGTCGTGTTTGTGTGCCATCCATGTTACTGTGTGCAGGCGGGGAGGGGTGTCAGTCTGTGGGAGCCTACACTGTCAAGGTATGTGCTATACGTTCCCTCTTTGCCAAGGCGTAGGCATATTGGGCATGCCTCTGTCTGCCTACTGGGGCTGGCACAGTGTGTCTGTGGTCTGGATCCCTCTGTGCCTGTGTTGGTCTTGGCACTTGCAGTGGGCTGTGAGGCCCTTTCCCATTATGATCCTGCTGCAGCTGTTTCCGCAGGATCATATTAAGTGGCATGGCACATACTATGAAGATGTGGGCACACGTGCCTGGAGAGTACTGCAAGGCTCCACCAGATGTGTCCAAGCACCGGAACCATGATTTCAGCATCCCGAACACATGCTCTATGATGATTCTGGTTTGTGCGTGTGCCTCATTGTGGCGTTCTTGCATTGGTTTGTGTGCATTTCTGATGGGGGTCATCATCCATGGCTCCAGTGCATAGCCAGCATCACCCACAAGGTGACCTTGTTGGATGTCCCCCCTGACAAATATCTGATAACAGCTGTGAGGCATGCCAGATATGGGAGTCGTGGTAGCTTCCAGGGCTGCCAGCACACACATCCATGATAATGCCCTGGGCATTGCACATGACCTGGCAGTTGATGGAGTGGAATCCCTTGTGGTTTATGTAGCGCCTATCATACTCACTGGGTGGTGACTTTATTTGTATGTGCGTGCAGTCTATCACACCCAGTACCTCTGGGTAGTTTGCCACACGGTTGAAGTGACACATATTGCTGGCCAACTCCTCCTGAGTTCAGGGGAAGTATATATGCTCATTGGCATGTGGTAGCATGGCATCCAGGAAATGGTGTAGTACCCTGGATGCCGATGCCTGTGAGATCCCCATTATATCTCCAGTTGGCCTTTGAAAGGTACCTGTGGCTAGTATTCGCAAACTTACACATACCTTCGTGTCCACTGGGATGGGTTCCCCTCTGTTGTTTCTGGTTCTCAGGCGTGGCTGGCACAGCTCTACTATTTGCTGTAAGATGTCCCTGTCCACCCTGTAATGCTCTACTATCTCCAGATCATGTAGCCCCTGGTAGATTATCCTTGGTCTGACCACTCTTCTCCTCCTCTGAGGCCTACGGTGGTTGTCGGCGTCATCCTCCACAACACCGTCGGTCTGTAACACATGCTGATGAATCACAGCTATGGCAGCTCCCAACATGTACATTTTAAAAGTTCCCCGTCTGTTTACACCTATGGTGTGGTGTTTGGGAATACACAGGTGTGTGTTGGGTGCTTTCACACTTTATACTGTTCTGCTGTGAACACTGATGATGTCATAGGGTGTGTATGTACGATCGTGGCTACAGGGTATCTTCTATGTTTTATTTACAAAACCACTATTCTGCTGCCTTTGGTGTTGCATTACATTTGGATGCCGTGAATTACCTCCTGCCCTTCCGTTTACATTTGTGCACGTTACACCTACCATTTGCTGGCATGCATCCAGCTGCCTGCTTTCATTTGTACTTGCCTAGACCTGGCTTATCTTGCGTAATGTGTGCTATTGCTGATCTACTGTGGGTTTGCTTTGCTCTGCTATGACCGTTCTCCTATCTTTGCATTCTAGGTCTTCCACACTTTTCTTTGCAATCCTATGCCTCCCCTATCCTGTTTTGCAGGTTTCTGTATGCAGGCTTGTCTACTGCCATCGATTGGCCGCCATGTGTTGATTGGTGTTAATGCTCATTACTACGCCAATTACCCTGCTTCGGCATTTCCTTCTTTTCTTCCCCTGACCTTCCTGTTTGTGCTATTGTTCGTGGTGCGTGCATCCGCTTACCGGGTTTCGGGCACGAGTTCATCCCCGTACACATGCGCTTTCGGACACCATGTGTGCTCTCAGTTAAACGGTTCTATACCCTCCTCCCCACCCCTGTCCTTCAGCTTTGCTTAGCAATGGCCAGGCCAGATTTGCATTGCTCCAATGTGCTTACTGATACAGTGGCACACCCCTCTGCTGATGTCATGTATCACCTTTGATACACTCCTCGGTGTTATAGCTCTGCACCATCAGGTACATCCTTAATCCGGCGGGACATTTGCGATTCAGTATTACCTGCCTCATTTGCATGGCATTGACTACTAATTCATAGTTACAGTGCTGAACACTGTCGCGGGCCCCTGGCAACCCTTGCGCCTTGCTTGTGGTGTGCCATGCCTACCATTGCATATTATGGTGCAATCCTAATTTGTCTTTCATTGCGATTTTCTGCCATTTTTATATATTTCCTTTGTATTCCTGTTTGCATACACATGCCCTGCGGTTGTACTGTGTGTTACTGTGGACATGACATTAAATGTTGTTTTTTAGGTGTTGTGCATCTTTTCTTGTGCCATTGGCTGTGTATTTCTCCATTGGCATATGTTAACTTTGTAATACATGTGTTTGGTCTGCTTCCATAACTCCAATGTTCTGTTTGGGAAAATGTAAACCGTGTTTTTTGGTTTACATTTCCATGGGCTTGCGCTATGCCTGCACCACTTCGTGAATCGCTGTATGCCTTCATTAGCATGGTGCGGCACTGCGCATGGGGTGATTTGCATACCTATGCCGAGGGCTGTGTAGCTCTGGCATATGCCGGTAGTGCACGTGAGACTGGTTCATACCTGAATCGCTCAGCGGACATATTTGGCGTTATGCTGCCTACGCTACGCTTGTGCCTGGTGCAAGCTTCATGAATCCAGGGGATCATCTATTTTTTGTGGATGGCTTAAATTTATATAGTTCATCAGATGAGGAGCTGAAGGCACAAACTACAAGTGATTAAAATGTTCTTAGATGATATAAGAATTTCATTTGATCTTGATAAATGTACAAAAGCAACTTCTAAAAAGGAAAAGCTGCATCACCAAGAAAATATCAGTCTGTTACAGGAATGTTATATAATAGAAGTTGAGCAAGAATAAATGTATAAATATTTGGGATTAGATGAAGAGTCAACAATAAAACATGAAAAAATGACAATAAATTAAGGAATACTTCAGAAGACTAAAACAGATATTGAAATCTGCCTTGACATGTAGGAATAAAGTCCAAGCTATAAATAAGTATCACTCTTCCTGCTCTAATTTACAGTTTTAGGGTCATTGACTGGCCTTAAAAAGTATTGGATCAATTAGATACAAAAACAACAAAATGCTTTCAGCTAATCAAATGATATATAAAAATCTATGTATACTAAGATTATGTTTTCTTCACTCTGAAGGAGGCATTAGCTTCCATGAAAGTGACTATGTGTACAGATTTGCAGTCACAGGGCTGCATATATATTAGCTGACCTCATCACATCCAAATATAGTAAAAGTTTTTAAACATGGGAGGAAGTCTAAAATGACTTATTTGATAAGTTTAGCAGAAGCATTTTGAATCAAGTAGGAATGGAAATCAAATCAGAAGCAGACAAAAATCAGATAGCAAATGAATATGCCAAAAAGAAAATAAAGTGGCAAGTGTAGAGATCTTCTGGAACAACCTTGTGTGGACCAAGATTTTACACTGGAATGGTTAATAACTGTGGCCCAGGATGGTGGATCGCATACACAATTCCATACTAATCAACCATACAGGGCTCACCATTGCACCGTTCTATCCCAGCTCAACTGACTATAACTCCCTAACCTATTATCTTTCAGTCACATTACCATGGTGCACAAAATAGTCAAACAACCCAGCAACTGCCCTGTTCTCTTCAACCTAGTCCAACTTAGTATTAATATCAGGTCATTCCGTTCCCCTGACCAACTCATGCTAAAGTTTATCCACTCCCACAACTATCATGGCGACTCCCCCTATTCTTACAAAGTTGCCAAACTTTTGAACACTCTTCCTCAGCCCTTTGCAAAAAATCCTCACTATCAAAAGTTCAAATAAATCCTAAAAGACTACCTAGCTAGTCATTGGCTTTCATCCTGTCATACTCCAGGCTAATTCTTCCTAGCTCCCTTGCTATATCACTCCTGCTGCTTCTAGCCTTCCCACTTACTCCCCTTCATCTCTATGCTGAATTGCTTATATGTTACAACTACATTCTGATACACCATTGGACTTGGGTTATTATGAAATGCTGCTCATAACTGTACATGCAACTACATCAGTGTTGATGTCTGTGTCAGTGCTATCTGTAAATATGTAAATATGTACTCACTATTATTTGAACTTGTATTGTATTTTTTCTGCATATAATTATTTACTGTTAGTCTTGTTCTGCTTTTGAGCTTTTCTTCATAGGCATCCACTGAACACAGGCTTCTGGCTCAGTCGGACATTACCCAGTTAACAGATATAATAAATAAATAAATACATAAATAAATAAATAAATACATAATGCAGCAGATGAATGTCTAGAAAAAGATGGAATTCATAGAAATCTTAATATCTTTCTGTCCCATTTTACAGGAGAGTGAGAGAAAGTCTTATAAATAGATCCTGTAAAAAATAAAGCACGCTAGGTTATCGAGTCATTTCTGGGGTGGCCGTGGTGGTGCAGCAGTTAGTGTTGCCACCTCACAGCAAGAGGTTCTCTGGTTCGATGCTGTGGTGCCTCCTGTGTGGAGTCTGCATGTCATCTCTGTGGTCGCATGGGTTTCCTCCAGGTGCTCCGGTTTCCTTCCACATCCCAAAGACATGCTGTAGGTGGATTGGACACTCTAAATTGGCCCTAGGAGTTAGTGCGTGAGTGTGTGTGCCTTCTGTGGAAGGTTGGGTACCAGGCTGGCAACGCGACACCATAAAACTCCACTGCCATCATGAGCAGACAGGTGATCCACTGTGGCGACCTGCCGACCCCTAACCGGGAAAAAGCCGAAAGAAGAAGGTTATAGAGTCATTTCTATAGAATAAAGTTTTAATTCAAATGAGACTGTCTAGAACATAGCTGATTCTAGAATAATATAAGACAACATGCATAGTAATTAACTAATAAAAAGCTCAAAAATATTCTAGTATAAATAAAGTAAAACAAATCTGTAGGTATTATCCATTGATTGCCCCTTCATTGTCTGCTAATACCATTCATCATATAGCAAGATCAAACCACTTTATTAGCCTTACCAGTCATGTGTCATCCTGTTCACGTCATGCTGCACATCACCTGTATTGCATTTAGTCTTCTGCAAACATACATACTTTTCCTGCTGTTACTCAGCAATACTTCTGCATAAAGGTTTTAACATCTTTACTCAAAGTTTTAGCCCTGATTAAGAATTACTTAAGACACCAACCAGGCTAAAAAAGCAAAACAATATATATAAAATAAAATAAATAAATGCAAACCAAAAAGAAACAAACAAAGAAAAACAATACTTTTCATTAAGAGTGAACCTGCAAGCCATCCTAATGAGTATAAATCAATAACCTGCCTACAGACAATATACAAATTATATACTGGAATTAATGCAGGCAATGTTTATAGTCATTTAAAAATAATTCAATTATGCCAATGCAACAAAAAGGTAATAATACAAAGTCATCTAGAACAAAGGATCATTTATTGCCAAACAAAGACATTATAGAGAGTTGTAAAACTGAAAAGAATCTTAAGTATGGAATGAATAGACAGGATTGCAAAAAAAACATTTGGCAGCATTCCACACTCATGAATAATGAAAAAACGTACAGGTGAATAAAATATAAAGGTCTAGACTAGAAACTGCAGTGCCCATGAAAGACTGACAACTCACTTTGCAGCTGAGCAATGACAAATGGCAAATTATTATGCCAGCGATAAAACAAATAAAGGGAGTATTCAAGGGTGATTCTTTGACACTGCTGCTCTTTTGCCTTGTCCTTAACACATTAAGTGGTTTCCTTTACAGACTACGCTATGATTACAGTTTAACTTCTAGAAATCAGCCTTCTTTAAAAACATCTCATCTACTTTTTGTGGATGGCTTACATTTGTATAGTTCATCAGATGAGGAGCTGAAGGCACAAACTACAAATGATTAAAACTTTCTCAGATGATATAAGAATGACATCTGATTTTAATAAATGTACAAAAGCAACTTCTAAAAAGGGAAAGCTGCATCACCAAGAAAATATCAGTCTGTTACAGGAATGTGATATAACAGAAGTTGAGCAGGAAGAAATGTATAAATATTTGGGATTAGATGAAGAGTCAACAATAACTCATGAAAAAATGACAACAAATTAAGGAATACTTCAGAAGACTAAAACAAATATTGAAATCTGCCTTGACATCTAGGAATAAAGTCCAAGCAATAAATATCACTCGCCCTTCTCTAATTTACAATTTTAGGGTCATTGACTGGCCTCAAAAAGTATTGGATCAATTAGATACAAAAACAAAAAAATGCTTTCAGCTAATCAAATGATATATAAAAATCTATCTATACTAAGATTATGTTTTCTTCTCTCTGAAGGAGGCATTAGCTTCCATGAAAGTGACTATGTGTACAGATTTGCAGTCACGGGTCTGCATATATATTAGCTGACCTCATCACATCCAAATATAGTAAAAGTTTTTAAACATGGGAAGAAGTCTAAAATGACATATTTGCTTAGTTTAGCAGAAGCATTTTGAATCAAGTAGGAATGGAAATCAAATCAGAAGCAGACAAAAATCAGATAGCAAATGAATATGCCAAAAAGAAAATAAAGTGCCAAGTGTAGAGATCTTCTGGAACAACCTTGTGTGGACCAATATTTGACACTGGAATGGTTAATAACTGTCGCCCAGGATGGTGGATTGCATACACATTGGTTTACAATGTCTATTGAAAAGGTGAGAAAAACAGACAAAAGCAGGTCCTGTAAAACAGAATTGGAAACAGTTGACATCTTGTTGCTGGGTGTGTTACAGTCATGCCAGAAGGTCTGTACACTGAATAGCACAATAATGTGCCAAGACTGCTGCACCAGAGATTGTGCAAATACTACAGTGTAGAAGTAGCTGAGAAGCACTGGAAACATGTACCGTGAAATGTTATAGAGAATGATAAAATGTATATCACAAGGGATCACCAATTACCAACAGTTCAAAACTTAGATGCAAGAAAAACAGATACAGTAGTCCATGAAAAGAAGACAAAATTAGCATTGATCATTGAAACTGCTTTAACTAATGATCGTACAGAGGGACATAAAAATTAAAATACAAGAGTCTACAAGCAGAAATGAGAGCAATGTGGAAGAAAGATACCCAGACAGTGACAATAATAGCAGGAGCAACCGATTTAATTTGTTTGTGTCTTTCGGCTTTTCCCAGTTAGGGGTCGCCACAGCGGAACTCCGGTCCGCTAATGATTGGCAGTTGATTTTTACATACCGGCTTGCAACAATTTAACAAAAGAGAATTTACAGTTGCACTGAGATGTGTTACCAATACGTGTAACCCTATATGAATTTCAGAAGGATGCAGCTCAATAGGAACCTTGCGGGACTATAGATCTTCTCTACATCACTTACTTGTACAGAGAACATTCTGTGGTGCTACCTAGATTACTGCTATATTTGCCCTCACTTCAGATGTACAGGCCAGATCTCCTCTCTGCAGGCACATGAGTGTTCTCTTATTAGGCTAGCTAGTTAGTTAGTTAATTATCATTAATTAATATGTTGTTGACTAATCTGTCAAGCTGGGATGTGGCCATTTTCAGTTGAGGCCTGGAAAGAAATGTTACAGTTCATTGAATCTGAATATGTAATATATAAGCTTGGGTAAATAAGACAGGTGCAAGAATATCATTTTGTTTTTGCTTTTATCAAATTGATAAGCCCACAGATACAATTAGTTTACTCACGTTTATATCACGTTATCGAAAGATGAAAATAGCGAACGCTATTTCATCAGCCCCAAAACATTTAAACATGAAAATATCGAACATTCAGAACAGTGAATTTTTTCCCATGGAAAAAATTTGCTGCTCCAAAACACATACACACAACACAAGCACATCAAACAGCAACTACACACATACACTTAAATTCCTACATCTAACACTACACTAAACTAAACATACACTACTATCAACCCACTTACCTTAATCCAAACCCTAACCCTAAGGTCCGTCACTATCACACACTCACCTAACCCGCGCCCTAACCCTACCTCACTTAAACCACCCCTAACCCTAAAGTCTGTCACTATTGCACACATGCCTAACCCGCGCCCTAACCCTAACATACAAACAATCGCACACTTACCTGAACCCAACCCGTAACTTTCCACCACACCTCTAAGAATAGCGAAGCCACAGAAACGGCCAACCAAATTCTTTCCCAAGGAAAGAATTCACTGTTCTGCAGCTTTGCTATTCTTAGCGTTCACTGAATAGTGTTCGATATCAGAACATTAAAAGTTTTACTACATCGATGTTCTGATATCGACCCGTTTACTCATGTCTGTACCAGAGCAGTATAGTGCTGTGTGGAAAAAAAGGTATCTGTGCTCTTATATTTGTGCTATAGACACAGGCCTAGTACAAGCTCAAAAGTTGCAGGTTTTACGTAATGCATGCTTTTTGTTTCTACAAACTGCTAGTCATATTCTTTGCTGTACACAAGTGCTATACAGGAAGTTGAGATGACAAGACCTTGCCTCCAGACCCACCAGTAATAGTGATGGAGTGTTGGCGTATATCAGGGGAAAACAGCCTTTCACAGTGGATGCCCAGAGAAACTCCATTAATTTATTGGAGGATATACATTTAAGCAACAGCTTTTTAATAGTTGGTAATGTTAACATCTTTCCATTGATTGGACCTCCTACACTTCCAGCATTGGGTACAATCAGTTATTCTTGGACTGAGTAAGCAAAAACTCCCTGGATCAGTGTAAACTCAATGTGACAAGGAGGCATAAATATTCCCAAATTAGTATTCACAAACTTGGTCCCTGTCTGGCCTCCTCCCATGGTTGGTCATTCATTAGTAAAGTCTGATCATAATCTTGTTACCTTTATCTTCAGAACATCAGCTGCCTCAGTTACAAATGCCACCCTCTTTAAAGACTTCAAAAATGTCAACCTCATACAACTGTATCATGAAATTTCTAAATTACCCATGTCAGTTTCTGTGATAGACCCTGGTAATGCAGTCAGTTTCACAAGTGATTTTTATGCCTGTATAGATAAAAGTATTGACTTACAGTACCTTCCAAAATCAAATATAGATATAAACTAAAAAAGTACACCATCCTGGTGGTCTATTGATATAAACAAACTGCATAACAGAAGGAATAAGCTCCTTAAACTGCTTTGTAGGGCTAGAACTCCACATTATTAAAATAGTATTACAAACCTTACTAGGAAAATGAAAGCAACTATGAAAATTAGTAAAGCATCCCATGAATTAAAACTAGCAACAGAAGCAAAAGATAATTACAGGTCCTTCTTCAATTACATCAGCAAACTAAGAGATAACTCTTAGTCCTCTTCTGAGTTTCAGGTTCCTATTACCTGATCGAATGTTTAGGTTAGCGAATTCCTAAACAAACTGATAATAGTGAAAGCAAAAAAAAAATCAAATGGCCGATTTAACGCAGGGAAAGAACTCCCTTGGCCATTATGGGGATTTTTTCCCTTTCTCCACTGTAGAGCAATCTCGGAGTTCATATATTTAGTTAGGGGGTAGTGGGTGGCACAGCCTCCACATCGAGGGGTGTGGGGGTGAAGCCCCCCACTTCATTTTGGGTTACATTTTTTTTTTTTTTTTTGCGGCTGAGGGAATTCATTCCCTATGTTAAATCAGCTGTTTGCTGTTTTAATTTTTCGATATTACTAGTTCGACATTTAGGTATTCGCTAACCTAAATGTTTGATCGGTTAATATAGATGCTGAGTTTCTACAGAATGGAGTCATCTGCTCAAAATTAGTTTGAAGTCAATTTCTCCCCTGAAACTGCCATCTCCTTTCAAACCTTTCTGGAGTCACCCCTACTTCCACTGTCACTAAGAAACACATTCTTAAAGTACTCTGAAAAACCAAAAGCACTTTCTCCATGGGCCCATACAACATACTGGCTTGTCTAATAAGCAGTGTTAAACATGCATTCATTGATAGCTTTCTCACACTGTTTGACCTAACCCTTCCTACAGGTTATGTAAATGAATGATGGTACACTGCTGTAGTTATGCCCTTTCATAAGGTCAGATTCACCATGGATCCAGGGAACTACAAACCCATCAGCCTTATCAGTCTTATCTGAAAAGCCATGAAGCACATTGTTGCTGAACTCATAAAATAATGACATCAAAAACCTGATTAAGTTAGATCCACTGCAGTTCGGCTTTGTAAATAACAGGTCTTGCCTGACGAACTTGTCAGATGCTTTCAGAAGGTCATGCTAATGGATGACAGTGGTGACACCATACACGCTGTCTACCTTGATCTGGCCAAAGCATTTTATACCATACAACTTGATGGAAGTGTTAATAAGCTGATGGCCACATGACTATGTGATAAGATGGATTGCCAAATGGCTTATGGTCAGAAAGTGCATTGTCTGTCTGGGTGGCTCCTATGCAAACAGAGAGAGGGTGGTCAGTGGTGTCCCCAGGGATCTGAGCTGGGTCCCTTTCAGTTTGGCATCTATTTTTCAGACCTTCAAACTGATAACTGTTTAAAAGAGTTTACTAACAACTGTAAACTGAGTGTGTTTTTTAAATCCTCATTGGATACATATACCCTTCAAAACAAACTAAAGTCAATTCCTGGTCCATGTAAAAAAGATCAAACTAAATGCCTTGAAATGCAGTATCAGCTACATTGGAAGGTAAAAATAACTCTGCATCTTACTTATACTTAAAGTGCCCCTTTATGATACAAATCACAGATTTATGATCTGGGCACATGTGTTGATAGTTCTCGCTCATCTGATAATCACGTGGTGACCACAGTTAGTTAATTGTCCTATATGGAAGTCATATAATTGGATAGTCTAGTAGCCTATATACCCATTCACACCACTGTACATGCCTTACTAAATGCTCAGATATACAACCAACTAAATAAATAATTAATCATATAAACACTTGCCTTGAGGCAGAAAAAAATAAATAATATTCACATGGTGACTATTGTTTGGACATCATCCACATTTTATGACTAATTGCCAAGGGCATCACCTCTAAAACTAAGGGGGGCTTTGTTCCTCTGCTCATGTCAGACTATTATTAACTATAATACTCTCTTTGGATACCTGGTCTCAATAAAACATATTTAATGGGAAAGACTATAGTCTTTATTTTTATAATTAATGTAGTACAAACTGCTGAGAGGACACCTGTGCCTCACTAACTGTGTCCTTAGGGATCCAGTTATTCTTAACTTTCTTTGCCTTGAGAAGTCATACTGTGCTGCCAACACAAGAAATAGGGATCAAAACTTTCAGCAAGAAATAAATAAAACTAAATGAACAGCTAGGTTCATCATCCAGCACCTCTCCTTGCTCTGGAAAACACTCCCCCAGCAGGTCAAGCAATGCAAGTCTTTGTCATCCTTCAAGTGTAGCTTGGATGGTTGGATGGTCGCCCTTAAATGTATACCAGGACTCATATGTATCATGCTCCTTGCAAAAGGTGATAAAGGTGGGTACAGACATGGCAAACACTGCAACACTGCCTCTGGTCTGACTTGATTTGTTAATCCTATGATTGTTTGCAGCTCCCATTTACTATGTTGCTATTTGTTTAGTGTAGAACATTGCTCAATAAAGTAATTACTACTATTCCATGCTTGTACTTGCTTGTGCTAAAAGGTTTTGTTCCCCAGTAGACATATACGCATTATTATACTTTGCCATCTATAATAAAGACCTACAGCATCAAGTAACAACATATTGAAACAATTTATTGTAATGAAGAAACACAGACTTGAGTAGAAAATTGGCTACTCAACAGGAAAGTGTTCACTCCTATAGGTTTAAGTCTTACTGTTACAACACCCCTGCATCCTCATCTTCTCTACATGAACAATAACTGCAAAAGAATAGCACAAATACAGTGTATTTACAAAGATGTATGGGAACATGATGCACACATGAGTCCTTGTTATATCTATGAATCACACCATTTTCATGACCTTATATACAGCTGTTTACCCTGGCTATATGTAAAATAAAAATAATTTGCTTACACGTTTCTTCCTAAGCATACATTAATTTATTATCTGTTGCCAAATTAAGTGTAGTCTAAAACTTCTCAAATAGCAATTTTCAGAAACATGGGGATAGATTCATTAAGAACAGAAATGCTGTACACTGCAGGCTGGACCATCTGATAAAAATGGGCCATGGATCTCGATGTTCATCAATAATTACTTACAAATAATTTGTAAATTACAACTGTCAATGTGGTGTCTGCTGTGCATTCTGGCTGGGTTCATCAAATTGAATAAGAAAGAATGAGGCCATTAGCACAAAGTTCTTCAAAAACAGTACATGCCTTATTTGTGATTTACAAGGGTGCTCATGTCTAAGGTCCTACCTTCCATTCTTATGCCTGTATATTGGATTTTATCATGTACAAGATTAAAAGTTATAATTTTTCAGCTCTCATCTTCAGTATGGTAGGAAACCAGGATCAAGTACAAGGAAATAACTTGGCAGATAAAAGTAGATTCTGGTCCCCTCAAATACTTAACAGTATATCAATATCCAGTGTACTGAACCCGAAAATTGCAAAATAATAACTTTTAATCTTGTACATAATAAAATGCAAAATATTCAACTAGTTTACATTGTTTCTTTTACTATTCAGTTCCTTTATTTGTTTATTAAGTTTGTTTTACATATATAGACAAATATTTTTAGTGTGATGTTGTCGCATGACTTTTGATCACGTGTTTTTACGTTATTAAATACTGGATTGCAAATTTCTTGTTATTTCTGATGAAGTCATGACTACTGTAAAGATGAAAGCACTTAACAGTGATTTTATTAATGGACTGCACTATATTTCCGAGTGTTTGGACTTACTTTAGCAAGGTATTTCTCTGGCTATTGGCGTGCAAGATTGTGTTTCTGGTAAATGGTAGAGACTGCATGTTTGTTGTTTTCTGTGTATTTGCTGTTAGAATGTATGCAGTCAGTGTGAGTAGCAATAATTTATTTTTTGTACTTTGTGTGCCCATGAGACTTATTTGCATGTGATAACTATGTGGGAGGGTGGTGTTTGCAAGTAATCTTTTTCTATGGTATTGTTTTGTTTGATGTCTGATTGTGTGTGTGTGTGTGTGTGTGTGTGTGTGTGTGTGTGTGTGTGTTGGAGGTTTGGCGTTCATGTGTTTTGAATGGTCAATGTGGATAGCTGTATATGTCAAGATAGTGCATTCAAATGTTTTTCTTTTTGATGGTAATGGTACCTGATCTAGTGACACAAATCCATAGTTTATGTGGAAAAAGTCACAGCCCATCTTATACAAAGAAAACCTATACAGATAAAGAGAAAGAGAGAGAGAAAGAGAGAGGGAGATTCACCTTGGAAGTTGGAGAATCACAAAGAAATGCACAGGTCAGTTCGGTAGAACAGATGGTGAGCTGGAAAGCTCAATGACGAAGGTAGAAAAATTTGGAGCGAAACATTAGGCTGAAGCTCATTGACCAATACCACATCATTTGAAGAGCATACAATCTAGAATTATGAAGAATGGACTGTGGATTGTGGAAATAAGTAAGACAATTTTCTTTTAGTTCAGTTAACTGGCAAATCTTATTTCAGGAACATAAATCTGGAGAAATCCTTTTGGTAACACTTTTTATTTCAAGTCCTACAAGCATAATTATAAATATGCAGCCATGACTCTACTGAATGTTCCTAAGAAAACATACTGAATATAGATTACCTCTCTGGTGATCAATGCATAAGAACTTCATCTTTGACTGGATGAACAAAAATCACTGAGTAACCAAGCGATTGACTCTATGGGGAAGCAGTGACCACAACATCAAAAAGCCTGCTGGAAGCATCACAATGACCAAAACAACTGTACTTCCACAAACATAGAAGTAAGTATAAAGGAAAGAAAAAGCCATTTGTTTAGAAGGTCATATTATTGGATAGTCTGGCACCCTATATACCTATGCACACCACTGTACATGCTTTACTAAACATTCAAATACACAACTAACTAAATAAATAAATACTTTATCACATAAACACTTTGCTTAAGGCAGAAAACAATAATTATAATCAGATTATTGCATGTGTCTGCATGTGGCATGCAATGAAAATAAAGTTTAAAGATGGAGTGATGTACAGCCACAAATCCTTAACTTCTACCTTCATATTCAGCTACCTTACCTATTATGCCAGTGAGCTGTCAGAATGCCATGCAGCACATGCTAACCTCTACAGATAACAGAAACTGCCGCAAAATTCAGTTCTTTGTGTATTCCAAGTGCTGAATGCAATGTTTTCATAGCCATCCCCCAAAGAATTGAGCAGTGAGTTATTTATTGGCCTTTGTTCACTGAGATGTAGCTTGAGTTCTTATACTTTGAACACCAATGGTGTAACCCTGAATATTTCTTACAGCACAATGCAAGTGTAAGGTATCCACTGTTTGAGTTAGTAATACTCCAGGTTTGTATTAAAAAGGGAGGTGGGGAGCAGCCAGTGAGACGTGCTGGTGAAGTAAGTCTTAATTGACTGGTAGTTCAGTGATGCATTCCAAATGAGCATAAAAAATTGGCAGTACAATCTGTAGAATTCATTCTGCTTGAAATATATTTACTAATTTCAGAAAAAAAAAACAACTCCTATTTGTAAAGTGGTGATGACTAGTGTCATTGCCCTTCTTTCCTGGCCATACTCACAGTCAGAGAAAGATAGTAATAGAAATAATACATACAGTCTCTACAGTAACATAGAGGGATAAAGTCCTTACTATGGTCCGGGAAATCTGGGTTTCATTAGCCTCTTAGGTATCTAAGGGACTGAAAAGGGGGAATGGGGTGCTTCACATGCCATTGGCATTCTGAAGTGGTTTTATTTCCATAGTAGGGGTGAACAAACAACTGTGTGGGGCTACCCAAGGTTTGGTGAGGCATTCTGCTGATGTTATCACCTGGGAGAACTTAGGAGTGGTTCAGCATTGATGCTCATTGGACAACTCACCCACGGGGTGGTACTGGATTGTGCAGTAGTGAGGAAGGTGTAGAACGAAAACATTCCCCAGCAGCAGTATGATGGTTCTCTATGGTCCTTGATCTCCTCACTGGCTCCTGACATGGATTGGGTATTGCCCAAGGGAGGTTAATTTGGGGCTGGTGTACCAGGCAGAAAGGAAAGAAGCTAGGGTCAGATGCCATCAATGGTGGGAGCCAAACTCAGGAGGTAGAAAACAGATTATGTGATCACAGTAGTGATACTATAAGAATACAAATAAGTAGAACAAGTTTCAAAACACATTTAAATAAATTAAGTGGCATAAAAACATTGGTGTATGACAAGTACTGTTTTATCAAAGAGATATGAACTGTTGAAGGATTGTTTACTAAGAAATTGTCTAGGTAATTATTAGAAAGTTGCTTACCAATATATTTGTATAGTAATCAGATGGATGATTACTTACCAACTATATACACAGTGAAAATATTAAGCTGCTGAAAGAACTGTGTCAGTAAAGTGTTCTTGCAGCATGATGAATGTGCTTAACAATAATGGTAAAAGAAGTGAATGAAGCCAGTAGCAAGTATAACAAAACTACAACAAAAATTCAAACACCAAACATAATTTACTATGTTTATGTGTAGAATTAAAACCAATGAAATGAACTGAATTGAAAAGCAAATTACTCATGACTGGGGGAAAGTTGTAAAAATTCTGTAAACATAAGAACATTTTGTTATATATTATAAAGTATAGAAAAGTAGTGCACTTAAAACTGAAGCTGTAACTGATTTAAAAATGCTGGAAAAAAACTTTGTGATCAAAATTAATGGTAGTGCCAAGGAAAAACTGTTATTAGCTTTCTGAGAAAGTAAGCCTCACAGTTTTGAAGTATATACTCTTAGATGTATTGCAAAAAAGTGTGGCCCCTGCTCTTTGAGAAAGCTAATTTAGACAGTTCCTAAGAGTGTAAACTGGGAAATAGTGTCTAAATTGCACTTTTATGTACAGTGTGTATAATTTATTGTTTACAGTCTAATCAATGTATAAGTGCTACTGAGAGTAGAAATTTAGTGTTTTTTTCCCAAACAGTTCAAAGGTAGTGATGCACAGAAGTAAATCAGCAACATTTATGTACAGTGGCACTTGTCCTGTGACTAGGAATGAAATTCCGCTGGAGAAGTTTTATAACATAAAAATGAGCTGTGTTGAGACAAAGGAACCCAACACTGGTGTGCACGCATTTTAACCGATGTATGAAAAAAAATGATTATTGAAAAGACGGAAGTCAAGTAAATGGGCTTTTGGACTGAAAAAGTAAACTGATTATGGTTTAGTGTAAAGCTGGTAGCGTTATGCTGCACAGTTTGATATTAACTAACTGCTGATGGAATTCTGAAGCCTAGTGATGTGAAAAGAAAAATGTATTGCTTGGATGAATGGTATTTCTTGTATTTGTGAAACATTCTCTTTTTAAAGAAATTGAAGATCACTGGCTACTATTGTTTAAAGGAGGAATGAATGGTTACTGAAATACACTGTTTAGGTTGCAACTGTTGAAACCATACCTCTCAACCTCTTAGAGCAAGAAGTCTGGATGAAGCCATAAAAATGGGAGGACAAAGGACTGAAAATAGGAACAAATTTTAAATTTTGAGCTTACACACTTAGAAAGTTGATAGAAATAAAGGTATTGTGTTAGTGTGAATCTTGTGCTGGGTATAATGTTTGAAACTCAAATGTCTTTCATTATTTTCCAAATTAAATCCCCAGTACTTAGTCAGAGATTTGCCAGAAAACCAAGAGGAACAAACAAAATATATAAGGCAAAAATCTGGACAGTTGAGAGGTATAGTTGAAACTCCTGTGTGACTACTGTTTTTTCAGACGTAAAAACAGAAGAGTTTGTGGGAAAGTGAAAGAGGATTCATTATGTTATGGAATGTAATAAGAAAGAGAATTGAAGATAAGCCTTGCAAAATTGGTTGCAAGCTGCCTCTTCTAAAAATGAGATGCAAAAAGCAAAGCACAAATGCATGCTACAGTCATAGAAAGTGAACATGTGTTAAGTTCCTCTGAGATACAGCAACCTAGGCTAATGAAGTGGTGTTGGCCATCCATGTATGGCCACAAAAATAAATTTAGTACAGCAGAAAGGGAATGTTTTGTAGTATATTATCTCCAATAGGCAGGAGCAAATAGATGTGCTTTGCAGTGTTGCAACTATGTGAAATAAAACCTAAGGTGAAAACAATGAGCCTGGCTCTCACAGTTTTAAGATATATCTGGTTAAAATGCTAGCATTTGTAGAAAGAAGGAAATGGAGTTTCTTACATGAAACATGTTTATACTACAGAGAACTGACCAAGAATAAAAGAAAGTAAACAAGTCTCTCGGCAGGATTCACAATGGCTTGCACGGAGTCTAAGAGTAGTGTACTACTCCATGCAGCCATCGCGATCCAGGAACAGCCTGAATGTGCATGTAAGAGAGCACCTAAAATGGCTCTTACACGGGTAGGGCGTGGATATGCTAATTACCTCACTTGCAGCCGAAAGGCATGCAAATGAGGTAATTTTGCAATCCAGGAAGCAGAAACCTGCCCGTGTAAGAGCCGTGTTATCTGCAGAAATGTACTCAGTTGATAACTGAGTACCGTTCTGCAAATAACACAATGGAGCCTTGTCAGTTCCAAATAAAGGTTGCAAATGTCCCAGGCAGCATGCCAATGGCCAAATATGTGGCCACTGGCAACGTACCCTGATGCAAACATAAAATATATATATTTTTTTCGCCGATGTTTAAACGTAGTGCAAACGGGCTGCGCTATAAAAAAACAGAAAAATAAAATTATTAAACCCACAAATGTGGGTTTATGCAAAGCATGAGTTTACAATGGAAGGGAATAGCAGGCTAAAACAACATGGCCACCGAGTAGGGGTTGCTAAGGGAGGAAGCGGAGTGTAAAACATGTAACCAAGCATTAGTAGGCAATCCTATGTAAATGAGTGGTAGGATAGTGAATCGCACTGTTACATAGGAAATGAGCACATTCTGTGCAGTGTAGGAGTAGGATAAGGGGGAGTAACAGAGTAGGAGATAGGTGACATCACAGGAGGGAATGTATGAAAGGAATGCAGCTCATTGGAGCACAGTGGCATGTGAAAGCTGTCAGTCACAAATCATGGAAAGAGGAGTGTCAACAAGTAGGCATGGGAAAGCCAAGAAATGGAAGGTGTACACTACGGATAACACCAAAGTTTCTTGCTGGGTGTGCATGTGTGTGTGTGCGCGCTGGTAGGCATGAGTAAGATAGAGTGTGCACGTGTAAGTGTGAGTGCACACGTTTAAGGCAGACTAAGCATGTAGGAGCCTGTTTAAACACCTGTATGCTTGTTTGCACTGGTGTGCACGCATTTTAACCTGAATAAGCAGATTCTAGTCCGTCTAAGCATGTGTGCACACGTGTTAGACACTGTGAGCGTGATTTTGCTGGTATGTGCATCCCTCCCCCCTGAGGAAACAGAAGGGAAATAGGAAGCATGGGAAATAGTAGGAAACTAGCAGGGATTACTGGCAGAGCTAACAGGTGAAAACAATCAGAAGAAGGCAATTACACAGGCAGAACAGTAGCCCAGCCCAGCACTTAAAACTCTGCAAACAACAGTGCAGAATGTTTCTCTCAAGAGACACTGCAACAGAGGAGTAAGCTATTAGAAGTGAAAACTGAAAAAGCTTCACTCAGACCAAAAATGCTATGGGCTGCCATAGCTGTTATAAGGAGACATATGCAACTTGCTGAGGGTGGTGACTATGCAAATGCTGCCAGACAACCCACAGTGAGAAGATGGAGAATAGTGTACAGGCCCAGGGTCACCTACCAGGGGTTACATGAGATGGAGATAGTGGAGCGCTATAGAGTGGACAGAGACCTCCTGCAGCAAATTGTTGAGCTGTGCAGGCCATGCCTCACACACAGAACCAACAGAGGGGAACCCATCCCAGTGGAAACCAAGGTATGTGTTGGCCTAAGAATACTAGCAACAGGTACCTTCCAGAGACCAACTGGTGATATGATGGGGATATCACAGGCATCAGCATCCAGGGAACTGCACCAGTTCCTGGATGCCATGTCAGCACATGTCGGTAATCATGTATATTTCCCCAATTCCCATGAGGTATTGGCCAGCAATATGTGTCTCTTCCAGCAAATAGCGGAATACCCTGAGGTAGTGGGTGCAATAGACTGCACGCATATATGCATCAAAGCACCAGCCAGTGAGCGGGGTAGGGTCTACATTAACAACAAGGGCTTCCCCTCCATCAACTGCCAGGTCATGTGTGATGCCCAGGGCATAATAATGAATGTGTGTGCTGGCTGCCCTGGAAGCTACCATGATTCCCATATCTGGCATTTGATGCAGCTGTACCAGACATTTGCCAATGGGGACATCCCACATGGTCACTTAGTGGGGGATGCTGGCTATGCATTGGAGCTGTGGCTGATGACACCCATCAGAAATACACACACACCTGAATAAGAATGCCATAATGAGGCACACGCACAAACATGAAATGTAATCAAGCGTGTGTTTGGGCTGCTCAAGTCACAGTTCCGGTGCCTGGACACATCTGGTGGAGCCTTGCAGAACTCACCAACTACATGTACCCAAATTGTCATGGTATGTGCTATGCTACATAATATGATTCTGTGAAAACAGCTGCAGCAGGACCAGCATAGGGCTGGGCCGAACAGCCCCCTACCATTGCCAAGCCTATCACAGGCAGAGCATGACTCGGAGGAGGAACAACCTGAGCCTGCCCCAGTAGGCAGAAGGAGGCATGCCCAGTATGCCTTGGCCTTGGCAAAGCAGCAACGCATAGCACATACACTGGCTCAGTAGGAACCCAGGAAATGATACCGCTCTCTCTGACTCACACATATAGTAAAAGGGATGCCTAAGCTGACACAACCTGCTATCAAACATGTACAGGGAGTGTAGTATGTGCATCCAACATAGACAGCCCTACAGCACCACCTGAGGCATGATTGTCATGTGTTAAGCAATGTAACACCATGTAGTATATGCAAACTTGATGACCCTGACTAACATCCTACCCTCACCAAGCATGATGCCACAATATGAAGACGAGATGATCAATTACAATAATTGGCTTGAGTATTGCTGTTAGTCAAAGAGGATCCAATGCGTGCCAGCCTGGGATGACATGCTGAGCAAGACACGATGCTCCACCTGCTAGGGATGGCATGCACCTATCAGTCCTGGCCTGTAGGATACTGGCAAAGGCTGTTGTCACCCCCACTGTGCCTTGAATAGGTAAGGCTCAAAACACAAACCCACCTCCATAGGTATCACAAGGGATAAGAACCTAGATGTAATGCTACCCAATGCCAGAGTCTAAACTGCAAGATGCATGCAGTCTAAACTCCCCTCAGCATGGAGAAGGTTGATATCTGTCCTGTAACAGAAAACTGGGTTAAGGCTCACAAGAGCACCCTAAGACTACCAGGTTACACCTCATACCATGCTTTACAGCCCCAAAACATGGAACAAAATACAAAAGGAGGGTGACTAGCAATAATTGTCAAGGATAACCGCACCCCCATGTTGGTACCACAACAAGAAGCAGCATGGACTATCCATGCTCACGTACCAGTGGCTAAGACTGCCTGCCAGTTTGTAGCCTGCTACAGACTACCCTCCTAATGCCAGGAACTGCACTTGGCCTACGTTGGAACACATGGAAATATCAAGCTCTCCAAACAACATTATATTGGGTGACTGAAAATACTCAAACATAGACTGGGAGCATTATTCCAGCTCCAACACCCTAGGCCAAAGGTTCCTAGAATCCATAAACCAAAATGCCCAGGAACAACGTACCACTCCCACAAGAGGGGTAAGCATACTGGATGTGATAATCAGCAACACGGGTACTCTATGGCCAGATGAGAAGTGTATCCCTCACTGGTAAGATCAGACCATAGAGTAATCACACTGGATATTCACATCCTGACCACAGTCCCTGGCCAGAAAACCACAATGAAAAACATGTGTAAAGGAAATGTTGCACTCCTCCAAACTGATGTGGAATCCATTAAAGGCCCTGCACCTGTGGAAAATATGGGCCACACCTCAGAACCCTTTATAAATGCATTCTATGAACACTGTCAGGAATGCATGGATTATGCAATCTCAAATAAAACCAAGGTCCAATACCATACACGCAGGCATCTGGCATGGTGGACCCCAGCCATTACCAAACCATGCAAGAGAATGAGGAAGCTAGTACATGATAGAGCAAACCTAAAAAGTGAAGTAATCTCTGATCTGTATTATGGCAATAAAATATGGCCACTCATAAAATCCACTAAGGCCGGCTACAACAAGTTGAATCTGTGAATCTTGGGCAATGTTACACCTGCCCCATGTACACAGACAACCACCTCCTCCCCCCAAGAAATACAAATATATGTGAGAGATGCAATAATTTCTGCAAACTGGAGGCTGAGCTCTCTCAACTCAGTACTGTCTAAACTAGTCAGGAGGAGAAGGTAACCACACACACCACAAACCCAGTCTCACATAGACCTATCACAACTGCAAACCAAAGACATAAACACACAAAAACATTCCCGGAGGCTCTAATTAAAAAACACCAAATCAACAGAGGCCTCCAAAGCAGACACCCAAGCAACCACTACCCCCAAACATAGCACATGCAACACATAGTACACAAAGTCGGTGTGACAAACAGTCACAGCCCATAAGGACAAACAGCATGCCTGATACACTTGTAATAGGTGACTCCATAGTCAGACACACTGATGTCCTGCTCACCAGACTGAACAAGGAAAAGGGTACAGTAAGCTGCCTGTAGGCTGCTACAATCCGCCACATAACACAAGCATGCAGGTCACTCCAAAGCAAGTACAAATATGACTCAGTCATTGTCCATGCTGGTGTGAATGACCTGAGACGTACCTCCCTGGACTACATGAAAAGAGACATAGAGGAGCTCTCCAATTATGTAGGCCAGGCCGGTATGACTCTGACCCTGAGCAGCATCCTGCCCCCACCAAGAATGATGCCACAGTACAAACACAGAATGATCAGCTTTAACAATTGGCTCAATTACTGGTGTCATTCCAAGGGGATCCAATGTGTGTCTGCTTGGGATGTCATGCTTGACAAGCCATGCTGCTTTGCCAGGGATGGCTTGCACCTGTCACCCCTGGGCATCTGGATATTGGCTAAGGCTCTTGCCACCTCCATAGTGCCTTTTGTAGGCAAGGCTGAAAAGACAAACCCACCTCCCTAAAAAACATAAGTGGAAAAAACATAAGGGTAATGCTGCTCAATGCCAGAAGTCTAAACCTCAAGATGCATGCTCTCAAGGCCCTCCCCAGTATGGAGAACATCGATGTCTGTGCAGTGATGGAAACCTGCATCAAGGCTCCTGAGAGCACCCCAGCATTACCAGGTTATACCTCATATCATGCTTTTCGGCCTCAAAACCTAGACCAAACCACAAAAAGGAGGGGGGGTATCCATATTGAGCAAAGATACCCACACGTTCAGGTTACTGACAATGCACAAAGCATCAGAGACCACCCATGTGCAACTAACCATAGGAAAAACTGCTGTACAGTTTGTAGCATGCTACAGACCACCCTCTCAAACCCAGGAACACCACTCAGCCTTCCTGAAGACACTGGAGAGTATGAATGTCTCTCCAAATACCAAACAAGGTACACACAAATCACCATATAGGTGGTAATACATTACATATGGAAGAAGTAATCAGGGACCTAGGGACACCAATGGACAGTAACCCCACATGTGACACTCACATTGCCAATGTGGCTAGGAAGATCACCTATATTGGCCACCTTATCATAAAAGGATTCACATCTACATCAAGAGAAGTCATTATGCCCCTATACTCTTCTCTTATCAGGCCCATAATTGAGTACAATGCCCCATTTGGGATGTACCTTACCTGACACCTGCAGCAGTTAGAAAGACCTCAAAAGTACCTCACCAAGAGGATAAAGGGTCTCAAACATTTGTCATATGCTGCCTGGCTGACAACACCCCAGCTGTATACAGTCACATACTGCATACTCAGAGGCAATGTATGCCCGATGTACCAGGCCATGTCCAATACAGAATTGATGGACATGCTCCACTTCAGAAAATCCAAATCCATCAGAGCCATGAGAGCGAGAGATGTCAACCTCAACACATAAATAAATAGGATGTGCTGGAGGGACAGATTCATAACCCAGAGGCTCCCTACACTCTGGAACAGAATCCCACTCCATGTTAGGCAGAGCCCCTCACTGACTCTCTTCAACAGGAATCTTGCCAAGTATATGGGAGATCGTAGATTTACACTGGGGGTCTTCACTATGTCATGTCTAGACAGAGGCACAGTAAAGTAAACCCAAAATAGGCATAATATTCACATAGCAAGGGGTGGCGAAAGCCACACACACTCTGGCTAGGCTTATAAATGCCCAAGGGCAGATAGCCTAGTATGAACCTATGAACCTTTGAAGATACTAATTGTACAGGACACTAAGGATAAACACAAGGCTTTCTTAACTGATGGTAGGAACCTTGTTGGGAATTCACAGATATGCTCTGAATTACCAAATATTACAAACAATACACCAAACCCACACACATTGCCAACATCCAACCTGACAGGTTCAGTGCAAACCCCCCCCCCCCCTCCAAAATGCCAAATATGTATCCCAGCAGAATGCTGGCCCCCTGACATTGCAGATGCTGAGGTAACAGCCAGCATCTTCAAAGCAAAACACACAGCATCAATGGTACGAGATGGTGTCCTGGGCTGTGTCCAACATGAACTCCAAGAAGAATGGAACGCCAAATAACACTACTGCTCAATTTCAGCCTTACCCCAGGATATGTACCCAAAGAGCAGTGTACAGCAACAGTGGTCCCTCTCCACAAAGGTGGTGCCTGAATGGATACTGCAAACTATCACCCCAGAATCCTGACAAGCTTGGTCTGCAAAGCTATGGAAAGGATCATCATGGACCTCAGAAATAAAGATATTGGGGACCTACAGACACTGGACCCTACCCAGCATGGCTTTCTTAAGGGCAGATCCTGCCCCTTAAACATGTTTTACTCATTTGAAACAGTCATCAAGGCCATTGATGAGGGGAATGTGATCCACACAGCCTATCTGGACCTTGCAAAAGCCTTCCATACAATACCCCACGTGTTCATTATAGATAAGCTCACCAGCTTAAATATAAACCCCTATGTCAGTAGATGGGTTGCAAACCAGCCCAAGGACAGAACTGACATGATCAGAAATGCTGCAGCCATGTCAGACTACAAATCAGCTACAACTGGCATCCCACAAGGTTCGGTCCTGGGACCTCCCTTGTTTGGTATATATTTCCCATAGGTACAGGCCAACATGGAAGGACTGATACTGAACAAGTTTGCAGAGGACTACAAACTGGGCACCATATCTGACCCTCCAGCTGACACAAGCATCCTACAAAAGGGCCACATAGAAACAGACAACTGGTGCCAGAGCCATGTCATCAAGCTAATTGCAGAAAAGTGTATAGTCATCCCCTGTGGATAAACAGTAAGTGCCCACCAGTTACCACATAGGTGTCAACCCATTAAGTACTTTAGAAGTAATAAGAGACCTGGGGACACAAGTTGATAGATATCTTGCATTTGACAACCATGTGGCTGTAGTGGTTACAGAAACATACCATATACCCACCTAATCATGAAGGTAGTCACATCTAGATCTGGGGAGTTCATCGTGCCTCTTCAGTCATCCTTCATCAGCCTCACAATTGAGTGCAATGGCCCCTGTGGGATGTACCTAAGCAAACACCTCCAGCAACTGGAAAGACCCCAAAAGTACCTCACCAGGAGGATCAAAGAGCTTGAACAGATGCCATGTGTTGCCTGATTAAGCAAACTGCAGCTCCACACAGTGCCATACTGCCTGCCCAGAGGCAATCTGTGCCTGATGTATAAAGCCATGTCCAAGCTGGAATCAATGAACATGCTGTACCTTGTACAATCTGAATGCCAGTGAGCTATGCACATGAGAGACCTGAACCCCAGAACTACATAGGACATGCTGTAGTGATTGATCCATAACCCAGAAGCTCCCTCCACTCTTGAGTAAACTCCCATTACAGGTTAGCCAGAGAGTCCCTCATTGACTCTCCTCAACAGGAATCTTGATGAGTGGATGGGAGATGGTAGGTTTACCCTGGGTATCACTGTTATGTCACAGGTAGACAGATGCACAGTATACTAACCTTGAAATATGTCATGTCAAAATCCAGTTACAATGTGTGTTGAAGGACAAACACACTCTCTGACTAGCAGTAGAAATGGCCTAGGGCACATCGCTAGTGTTTGTCAATGTCCACCCAAGTTGTGGAATACACTACCAATGTTGGACAAGCCTGGTTTAAGTAGTCCATATCCGAACAAAATGCAACATGGTCATATGTGCACAACTGGCCCTTAACCAGTCTGGTGTGCTCACTATGAATATTTAAAGCAGTGATAGGACTGAAACCCTGGATACTGTCCACCACAGTGAAAGTATTGAACCAGTACACTATACGATATTACAGTGTTTGGTCAGTATGAAAGGATGTTGACAACTGTATGCAAACTATCCCATGGAAACCCTGCAGGCACAGTATAATCCCTGTTGGGTTCAGACACAAAGCAGTTGGGCAGTAAGTATACAACATGACTCCCAACACACAACTATAAATGTGAAATATTGTTGAAGTTCACACACAACCATAAATGTGGTGGACTGCAGATTTCAACATATGGAAAGCTCACATTGGGCATGCTTGCACACTTTGATATATGAGACATATGTCAGGCAACAAGCCATGGAAAGCCTGAACTAGGCATGCTCACACACTTAGGCCATGTCTCAGTTTAGCAGTTGGCCACACATATCTGGTATTTGTATGTGTTAATCCAGGAACCAACCACAATACAGCAATCTGCCCAGTGCACACAGTTAAATGACTACAGAGACATAAGTTAAATAGTGGATCCCTCTCATATTCAAACATCTTCCACAGATACACAAGTTGTTCATAGAAACAGGAAAAGCTATGGCAATAAAGACCTGCAAAGTTTATCAGCAATAAATATTGTGCATCTGAAAATTAAACATATGGGTGTAGAAGTCAATACTAGGCTGTTTGCCCTAGGGAATACAAGCTTAGCCAGAGTGTGCTTGGCATCTGCCTCCCCAGTACAGTAGGCTACTGTGCCTCTGTAAAGTAGGTCACAGAAGGCACCATTTAAGGCTAGTGTGCTGTGCCTCTATCAAGCAGGGACACAGTGGAGATCCCAGGGGTTGAATTTGCAATGTCACATCCATGTGGCTGGTGTTTGCTGGAAGACGGTTGGCAAGGACTTATAACAGTAATTGGGTGTCAATTACAGACTGAGGGGAGCCTTATCTGCAGTGTCTGGACAATTTCACTGTCAACACTTTGACGTGATGAATTTGAGGGATTGAAGTGTTGTGCCAATACTGTTCAGAGGCATCCTCCCTCTGTGGGATACTGCTCTGTAATGTATTAGCTCCCTCCTTCTGTTGTACAGCTTATATATGTCTAGTGTACACCAGACAGGTCTCCTGTTGTGGAGGAGTCATAGGTTTATTTGGGATAGCATGATCAATGCAAACCTTCCAGATGCTCATAGAATGCTATTGTCAAGGATTATGCAGAGTGGCCTGTATAATCCCACAGCATGGGTCCTTTGAAGTCTTCCACCCCAGTCTTCACAAGTGCAAAGTCTGATTTTGATAAATACTTTGTTTGCAGTGACTTCCTTGCCTGGGGGTGGGGATGGGATATGGATGTCCAGGGAAAGTTGGGTATGGTCAGATATTAACAATGGTGGTCTACTTCTGGTGTGGAACATACAGTCCCCATGTTGCAGATGGTCAGGTCCAATATGTATTCCCCCTTGTGGCTGTGGTGAGTGGTCCTGCCATAGCACATGGATTCACAAATTGTAGTGGCTGTAGGGTGATGTTGTTGAGGCCTGAGTAGTTCCCCCACACAATATACCTGTACCTGACATTAACCACTGTAATGGTGTATGTGAACACCTTCATATCCTACACTGTTCCCAGGGAAGCAAAGTGTGTGTCCTGGATATGGGAGGGGTGGTCTGAACTAGTTGTGTTGTGTGTTACAGGTCCTGTGGTCACAAAGCATGGTATAAAACATAACCTGGCAGTGCTGATGTGCATATCTGACCCTGAAGTAGGTGGCTGTTAATGCATATATATGCTATCCCCCTAACTGACAGATAGTAATAGATGTACATACTTCTATATAAATAATGATGTCAGCACCCTATAAATACTGCAGGAGAAATATAGATATCCAGCAATTTGAATTGCGCGTTCCGCTAATGCGTCTCTCTCGAGTGTCATAATATAGTTAGGTAGGGGTTTGAATCCTGCAAATGTTGTGTGTTTGGGTGAGGGGGGTTAGTGTGTGTGAAAGAAATGTCACTTTTGGCAACTAGAAGAACACACTACATGATGCACATTCCTCTTTCTAAACACTGATGATGTCAGCACCCTATAAGTACAGCAGGAGAAGGAAAACCTCTAAGTACTGCAAATAGTGCACTCCGCTAATGTGTCTCTCTCAAGTGTCATAATATAGTTAGGTAGGGGTTTGAATCCTGGCAATGCTCAGTGTGAGTGAGTGGGGTTAGTGTGTGTGCAACTCTGTGTGAAAGAAATGTCCCTTTTGGCAACAAGAAGAACACACTACATGATGCGCATTCCTCTTTCTAAACACTGATGATGTCAGCACCCTATAAGTACAGCAGGAGAAGTGAAACTTTTCAGTAATGCGAACAGCGTGCTCCACTAATGCATTTTTCTCAAGTGTCATAACATAGGTAGGGGTTTGAATCTTGCAAATGCTCACTGTGTGTGTTTGGGTGAGGGGGGGTTAGTGTGTGTGAAAGAAATGTCCCTTTTGGCAACTAGAAGAACACACTACATGATGCACATTCCTCTTTCTAAACACTGATGATGTCAGCACCCTATAAGTATAGCAGGAGAAGGGAAACCTCCCAACAATGCAAATAGCATGCTCTGCTAATGTGTCCTTTTCAAGTGTCATAACATAGTTAGGTAGGGGTTTGAATCTTACAAATGCCATGTGTGTTTTTGTCACACAGTTTGTGTGTGTGGGGTGTTGCTCTTAATATTGTATGACATAGATCATATCAGTAATGTCAATGCACACATGAGGTATGTGTGTGCCACATAAACATATGTACCTGTGACCTTAAATAGTTCCCATGTGTGAAGCCTGCCTCATGTGAATACATGTAATTTGCATTACACAACTTTATGACTGTGGTTTTCTGTGCAGGGGCTGCATTTGGTATGTGAATATACAGTGAGAGTAGTCTATGGTGTCATCTTACCAGCGAGGGATACACTTCTGGTCTGGAGCATATAGTCCACATGTAGGTGATGAACAGGTGCAGCATGTTTTCCCCTCTTGTGGGAGTGGTTACAAGTTGTTCCATAGCAATTGAGTGTATGGATTCTAGGAACCTTACACCTAGGGTGTTGGAGCTACATTAATGCTCCCAGTCTATGTGTGGGTAAATGAAGCTGCCCAAAATATTGTTGTTTGGAGACACCTGCAGATATTCATGTATTCTTAAGTAGGCCAAGTGGGTTACCTGGGTTTGGAAGGGTGGTGTGTGCCAGGCTATGAACTGAAAGGCAGTCTTACCCACTGTTAGTTGCACATGGATAGTCTCTGATGCTTCGTGCTGTGCCACCAACCCGGAGGTGTGTGTATCTTTGATGTGATGAATATTGATACTCCCCCTCCTTTTCTGTCTTGGTGCAAGTTTTGGGGCCGACAAGCATGGTATGAGGTATAACCTGCCAGTGCTGGGGTGCTTTTTGGAGCCTTGAACCAGGATTCTGTTACTGCACAGATATTGATGTTCTACATGCTAAGGACAGTTTCCACTGCATGCATCTTGAGGTTTACACTGCTGGCGTTGAGTAGCATTACTATTAGTTTCCTATCCCTTGTGATACCTATGGAGGTGGTCTTGTCTTTTGAGCCTTGCCTAAAAAAGGCACTATGGGGGTAGCAAGAGCCTTTGCCAATATCCGAAAGCCCATGGGTGACAGGTGCAAGCCATCCCTAGCAAAGCATCGTGGCTTGTCGAGCATGTCATCCCAGGCTGACAGGCATTGGATCCCCTTTGAATGACACCGAAACATAAGCCAATTGTTGAAATTGATCATCTTGTCTACATATTGTGGCATCATTCTTGTTGAGGGTAAGATGCTACTCAAGGTCAGGGTCATACCAGTCTGGGCCACATGCTCAGAGAGCTCCTCTATGTCTTTTATCATGTAGTCCAGGGAGGTACGTCTCAGGTCATTCACACTGGCATGGACACTGACTGAGTTATATTTCTACATGCCTTGGAGTGACCTGTGTGCTTGTGTTATGTGGCAGATCATAGTGCCCAATAGGCATCTCACCATGACCTTCTCCTTGTTCAGCCTGGTGAGCGGGACGTCAGTGTACCTAACAATCGAGGCACCTATCACAAGTGTAGCAGGTGTGTTGTTTAGCCTTATGTTCGGTGACTGTTCAGCACACTGGCTTTGTGAGCTATGTGTTGCACGTGTTCTGTTCTGGGGTAGCGGTTGTTTGTGTGTCTGCTTTGGAGGTGTCTGCTGCTTAGGCAGAATTTTATTTAGAGACTCCGTGTATGTTTTCGTGTGTTTGTTTGGATTGCTGTCGTGGTAGGTCTATGTGAGACTGGCATTGTAGTGACTGTGGTTTCCTTCTCCTCCTGACAGGTTTTGCCAGTACTGAGTTGAGAGAGCTTAGCCTGCAGTTTGGCTATATGGTTGCATCTCGCACGTGTTGGACTTTGTTGGGAGGAGGAGAGGGTTGTCTATGTACATGAGGCAGTTGTAACATTGCCTCTAGATTCCCAGATTCACCAGCTGGACTGGAGAGGAGATTGACAACTGACCTTTGGACATGCTAGAATAGTATTGGGAATTCCTTTATAATTAACAACAAAAAGGGCCAATGGGGAACAAGGTACTCAAGGTGAGTTTGTGAGGGTGTAGTGCTTTCAATTTGTTAGTGCTGGCATATATAAATGCTTTAGTGAGCAAGTGCCAGGTAACTCAAATGCAATGTGTTACAGGTAACTTAAATGCATAAATGACAAACAGTAACTTTCTGTCAAGTGAAACAAGGACATATGTACAGTAAGCAATGCAGATGTCACTAGGGATCCACAGAGGCACTGTAAAGCTGCATTTCAGGTGGAATTAGTGTTTCAGGGGAAATAAGCAAACAAGCATACAAACAAAGCTACATTCAGCAGGCATGGATCTAGTCTATGCTACAGCAAACAAGGTGTACCAATTTCAGTAAGAAACAGTTCAAATATGCAGGCACTATAAGCCTTTAGCCAGAAATTCCCAGCTCAGACAGGCAGAGTCCAGCCTCTCCTCCCACAAGAGTGCAGACCATGAACCTTCGTAATGTAAAATAACTGGCCTGAAGCCCAAGTGCTTAAATCAGAACTAATACACATTTAGAATAACAGACACTGAGCCCTCAATCAGCAGTTTCCAACTTAGTAGGATGTATGCTACCTGTCCTGCCACCACAGTATCCCTGACATTTAATGAGACTCACCTCCTGTCATAGTTAGTTGTGTGTTTTGGGGCTGTCAAGCATGGTATGAGGTGTAACTTGGTAGTGCTAGAGTGGTCTTGGGAGTCTTGAACCTGTTGTCTATTACTGCACAGATATCAACATTCTCCATGCAGAGTAGAGGTTGTACTGCATGTATCTTGCAGTTTACATGTCCATCATTGAGTATCATTACCTCCATTTTCTTATCCCCTGTGCTACCTATGTAGGTGGCCTTCTGTTTACAGCCTTACCACCAGAATGCAAAGATGTGCAGACATTACACTATGGTAATTAATAGGGATGTACCAAACAATACAATGACAATCATACTGTTACTGCATCAGGCATGCTGGGATATACCCACAATGATATCATTACACTGTACAGTTGACAACATGATAATATTACTACACATCTATGTAGTCACCCTGTGCATCAGCACCATGTTAACCGGTCCTGCATCGATGTTACAGATTGCAGGAGGTGGCACAGTTTCATCATATGCACAGGGTGTGTACTTGGTATGCCTGAGTCTGCCACTGATACAACCAATCGACATGTATGTGTGTGTGTGTTAGTGAGGGACAACCGTAGAAGATGGGGCAATGTTGATGCAGTGTGTGCATGTATGTGTTAGCCCTAGGTGTTAGCATTATACATGTGTGTATGCATGCACACAGTTCCACCTCGTGGCTGCCATATACAGGTGTTTGTGGACAGCCACAGACTGTACTTGCCAGGTCATACAGATCACTGTCTCTGGCCATGGACACGGTACCTGTGCCTGGCAGGGGTGCTACGGACAGTATCAGGTACTAAGCCAGACTGGGTACTGTCATCAGAAGCAGTTGGTTGATGACTGGAGACATGTCCCAGCTGGGACTGTCCAGAGCCACGTGCACGTGGTCTCCTAGGGCGGTCTGATGACAGCACAGACCGAGCATTGCTGGGGCTGGTACTGGCACTATGGGAGAAGCTGCAGGTTTGTTGTCGTCCGCGATGACTGCCAGCTGCTGCTGTTGCTGGCATACATCCACGTCGATGCCTCAACCGTCCTGCGCTACCCTGGCTCATGGACATGTAGTTGTGGAAGAGATCTAATGTGTCCCCCCAATGTCTGTCAATGACCTCGGTGAAATTACGGATGGCAGCCGCAACTTCATGCATAGTGTCATTCATAGCAGTGTAATGTGCTCTCAGCTCCCTCAGACCCTGTCTGGTGTATCGTTCCATATGTGACTGTGCCTGCATTACAGCCCAGAACATAGCTGAGGTTGAAAGACCTCTGTGGGCATGTCTGACAGGGGCAGTACGACCACGGATGCTCCCACAAGAACCCCTGGACATCTGCCTGTGTGGTACCATGTCAGGACTCTGGCCATGGCTGCTGTGAGGGGATGCATGTTCCACTGATACCACATTACCCTGGTCAATGCCCACTGTATGCTGTCCATCACCTAGGGATATTGGTGACAACGGATGTATTGGCAGGATGACTGTGTGCATTGATGAGGTTGACAGCTGTGTACTGTCGATTGGCTGACCAACAATGGACCCTGGCACACCTCCCTGTGCCATTACACAGGTATCATCATTATCACTATCCCCAGCAGCAGATTCAGGTTCCCTGCTGTACACCACCAGAGCAGCACCAGAACCTGTGAGAGGAAGACAGGAAACACAGTTTACAATGTGTATACAATGTTACCACACATGCACACGGGCACATGCACACATGCAAACATGCACACATGCACACATGGGCACATGCACACATGTGCACATGTACACATGCGCACATGGGCACATGCACACATGGGCACATGGACACATGCACACATGCACACATGCGCACATGTGCACAAGGGCACATGCACACATGCACACATGCACACATTCACACATGCACACATGCACACATTCACACATTCACACTCCTCAGTACATGAGATACAAACACACAGACACAAACACACCTGCAATCAAACACATAGCAATACCATTTCAGGGTATTATTACTATTATTATCATTAGTATTAAAGGATTCTTATTACACACTCACCAGCATGGATTGGCTGCCTTGCTGTTACACCAGAGGGACCTGCACAAATAAGACATTTATTGTCAGTGGGCACAACTGTGCCATTGATACTGTGAGTATGATACAGTTCAGTAGTACAACAGTTGGCTTTCACAGGTCTACTGCCAATATTGAGAATATCACTCTTGCACAATAATTACCAGGATAACAGCTACAAACACAGTACACACCTCACACATGCATAAACTACCAGTGTAGAGAACAGTCAACTATAGATATGGCATGTTACCTGCACACTCCAAATCCTCCTGCTGGGTGGCTCCAGCCTCCATCATTACACGTGTGCTGATGTTGTTGTTGTTGGGCTGGAGCCACAACACTTAGGAGGAGCCCCTCCAGTCTGGTGAGGGGTGGTGTATAGCTGCCCTACCACCTGTGGCAAGCTGTTGCCTGTGGATATCAGATGCATGCTGTCGGACATTTCTAATTAAATCACTGCAGTGATGGCGTACCTGCTCATATGTTCGGTTATGCATGCCTATGTCATTTACCAGACGGACAAGGTCTTGCCACAGTGCAGCCTTCTCCTGCTGGTTCTGGCTGGTGCGGGAAAAGAGTGTGGCAAAATCCCGCACCAGGCTCTGGTGTATCTCCTCTTCCTCTGCAGCAGAGTACGTGAGGTTGCGCTGGTGCACCATTGCCCTGGAAGGAAAAGATAAATGTGTGAGCAAGTGATATGGCACACATAATACTCCACTGTAGTGATATCAGTGAACTGCCATATATAGCATCTGTCTGTCTATTGGGGGATACACATGTAAATGACCACATATCAGTGCTCAGCCGACAACTGTGTGACAGTGCCTGGAACACTCCATACAACAAACAAGTATACTCCAGCAGTCGGCACACTGTTTGAGGTCCAATGCATAGCCTCACACTGGGGGTTTGTATCAAGGTAATGTATGGGGAACATTGTCAACCCATGCAATGCATGCAATGCACAGTACAAATTTCACTGGTAATGCACCGTAGTCTTTGTTGCCATAACCATACCTACACCACAGTCACATACAGGGAACCACAGCACAACATATGGCAATGTAGTATGTTTGTATCCCAATACCTGACACATCTTTCTCTGGCCTCACACCAAGGACACACACTACCATGACACAAAGTCATGCTGAGCAATCACACCATTACAGACCTTGCACACAGTCAGTGGCACACTCATTCCACCTCACATAGTTGGTATTGCAATGAGTACATGTGTGTGTGCATTGTGTCATAGGCAGGTAGTATGCTATTGGGCCTGGGCCTACAGCAGCATACTGTTATGCTACTCTGCCCCTTGGGACATTGTACTTGCTCCTGTCAAGCAGTTACACAGGGTGCCTCATATGGCATACTACCTATCTGCATAACATTCAACAGGGGTATGTCTGACATCTACTAATGGGGAGCCTTGCTTCTTAATGCTGGGTGGTTTAGTCCAGGGTATGGCTTATTTGTGGGTAGGAACCTGTACCTCCACCATGTGCTCTTTACTGCGATGCCAAGGATGACAGACATAGGTCATTTAGGCTGGGGATATTGTGAGGTGTTACCATGGTTGTTGGACAACTGTTATGGGTGTGACTTATCTATGTATATCCAGCAGTGGTATCCTCTGTGTAGGTAGTTTGAGAGGCACTCTATCTGTGGTTTTGTCAGTCACTCTGTATAGGTAATGTGTTTGAGGGCATTATCGCTGTTTGTTAGGTATGACTGTGTCCTTCTCCCTTTCTGTAGTTGTCATGGGAGGTACATACCATGTAGGACATTGTGAGGTGTAGAGGGGTACAGTGACCTACATTTCACTAGCTGACACACCATTTCTGCTGACACGTACCATGTACAGGTATTACAAGACTGGTGTGCCACTGTGAATATCAAAGGGGAGGCTATTGTACACCTGTTTCCCATGTCCCCTCCTGACACATCCAGTAGTAGGCAGGCAACCACATATGTGGTGGTTAGTTGTGTAAGTGTTTTGGAATGGGGTATGGTACCCCTGTATCCACACTGGTGTTCAGTCCATGCCTTTGTCACCAGGCACCTGTTGCAATACATCTGCACACATGTGCCTCTCTTAGTATATATATATACATATATATATATATATATATATATATATATATATATATATATATATATATATATATATATATATATATATATATATATATATATATATATATATATATATATATATATATATATATATATATATATATACATATATATATATATATATAGAGAGAGAGAGGGAGAGATATTCATATACATACATATCTGTAGACATTCATATCTGTCTGTATATGTGTAAGTATCTATATATATCTATATATGTATGTGTCTATTACATAATATATGTATATACATATTCTATCTATCTATCTATCTATATATGTTCATAGGTTCATAGGTTCATAGGTAGGTACTAGGCTATTGGCCGTAGGGCCCATACAGGCCTAGCCAATAAATGTACCCTGGCTTTCGCCACCCAATAAAAGTATTTTCCTATGCCCCTGTCGAGCAGAGCCACAGAAGTGATCCCCGGGGTGAATTTCTCATTTCCCATCCAATCATCAAGATTTTTCTTGAAGAGTGCTAATGAGGAGCTCTGTTTGACATAGATAGGTAGTCTGTTCCAGAGTATGGGAAGTCTCTGGGACAGGAATCTATCCCTCCAGCATGTTCTGTTTATTGTGTTGACAAGGTTAAGGTCCCTAGAGCGTGTAGCTCAGAGAGATTGGTATTTCTTTAAGTGGAGCATGTCCAACAGCTCTGGGTTTGACATAGCTTTGTATGTTAGGCAGAGATCGCCCCTGAGTAGGCGATATGCGATGGAGTAAAGCTGTAGTTTTTTGAGATGGTCTGCATAGGGCATCTGTTTGAGGCCAATAATCCTCTTTGTGAGGTATTTCTGTGGTCTTTCCAGTTGTTGTAGATGTCTTGTGAGGTACATACCAAAAGGGGCATTGTACTCTATAATGGGTCTAATAAGTGATGAGTAGAGGGGAACAATGACCTCTTTTTCTGGATGAGAATCCTTTTGTGATGAGGTGAGCCACGTAGAAGGATTTCCTGACCACTGTGGCGATGTGATTATCAAAGGAGAGACTACTGTCCACCTGTGTCCCAAGGTCTCTTATCACATTTTCGGCATTAAGTAGACTACCAGCTATGTGGTAGTTCATGGGTAAGGAGATGACAATACACTTTTTGGCATTGAGCTTCAGGCCATGGCTTTGACACCAGGTATCTGTCTCAGTGAGGCCCTTTTGTAGTTTGTCCACATCATTAGGAGTTGCGATTATGGCTCCTAGTTTGCAGTCATCTGCAAACTTTGTTAGCCAAAGACCTTTTGTGTTGACCTGCACTTCAGAGAAGTAGATACCAAACAAGAGAGGACCCAGGACTGAACCCTGTGGTACTCCACTTGTCACTGGTCTGATGTCGGATTTGGAATACGCTACTTTCACAGTGTGGGGTCTGTCTGTGAGCCAGTTGCAACCCATCTTATGACATAGGGATTTATACCTAGTTTAGTGACCTTATCCATAATTCCAGAGTGGGGGATGGTGTTGAAAGCCTTGGCTAGATCTAGATAAGCTGTGTGAACCATTTTACCATCATCTATGGCTTTGGTGACTGCTTCAAAGAAGTCAATCAAGTTTAGGAGACATGATCTGCTTTTACAAATCCAAACTGAGTAGGGTCCAGAGTTTGGAGATTACCAATGTCTTTGTTTATGAGTTCCATGATGATACGTTCCATGGCCTTGCAGACCAGGCTCGTCAGGCTAATGGGGTGGTAGTTACTGGTGTCTGTCATGGCTCCCCCTTTGTGGAGGAGGATAACTGCCATGGTGCGCCATTCAGTGGGTACAAAGTCTGAGGTGAGGCTATGATTGAACATGGTACTTAGGTAGGGTGCCAGTTCATTCTGTAGTTCATGTAGAACGCAGCCTGGGATATTGTCAGGTCTCATGGATGCTGTGTTCTTGGCTTTGGAGAGTGTGTTTTTTACCTGTGCAGCCGTGATTATAATAACTTTGCATTCTTCCAGTATAGAGATGGGCCCTCTAGGGGGTGAGAGGGGGGTAAAGTTAGCACTGAATCTATCTGCTAGGATGTTGGCAATATCAGTTGGTTCTGTATATTTGGTGCCATTATGCTGTAACTCAGAGCAGATCTGAGTGTTCCCATTTAGATTTTTGACATAGCTATAGAATGTTTTGTGGTTGTCTTTAGAGTCAGTGCCAATTTTGTTTTCATAACTAGCTTTGGAGGATTTTATGAGGGATCTCAGCTTCTTATCGAGGTTGACCAGGGAGTTCCTCCAGTCATGGGATTTTACTTATTTTTGCAACAGTTTCTTTCTTCTGTTGTAGAGTTTGTTTATGGCAGAGGACCACCAGACTGGCTTCCTTTGTCTGGAGGATAACATCTTGGTTCTATTAGGGATAGCATGATCCATGCACTCATGTAAGTGCTTATAAAGTGCATTTGTGTAGGATTCGGCAGTCATACCTTTATTGTCTGTCTGCATGGGTGTCATGAAGTTTGCCACTTCTGTCTTAAGAAGTGTGAAGTTGGCTTTTGAGAAGTTTGTTACGATGGTTTCCCTTATTGGGGCTAGGAGTGGGATGTGGATGTCTAGGCTGATTAGCTTGTGGTTGGATCTGACCAACGAGGAATTGACCTCTGGTGTTGAACACCGGTTTCCCAAGTTGGTGATGACCAGGTCTAGGATATTTCTGCCCCTGGTGGGGGTGTGAATAAGTTGATCCAAGGCATTGGTATTTATGAATTCTAGAAAACATTGAGCAAAAGAGTTGGTACATGAGTAGTTTTCCCAGTTAATGGTGGGGTAGTTGAAATCGCCCATTATTAGGGTGTTGGGTTATACCCTAATACTTTCCAGTGTATCAAGAAATGAGGAGTGTGAATCCTGGGGCATGGTGGGGGGTCTGTAGCAAGCTACAATTTGGATTGCGGTCTTGCCCAGAGTTAGTAGCACTTGGATAATCTCGGATGCATTATGCTGTGCAACTAGCCTGGAGGTGTGGATATCCTTAATGAATATGGACATGCCTCCGCCTTTAGTGCTTCTTCCTGGGTTAGGTGGCCAAAAGGTGTGGTATGAATTGAAGCCTGGTAATGCAGGGGTGCTCTCTGGAGCTTTGAACCAGGTCTCTGTCACTGCACAGATGTCACAGATGTCACCGGTTATGGTGGTGAATTTGTCATTTGAACCTTGCCTAAAAAAGGCACTATAGGGGTGGCAAGAGTCTTAGCCAGTATCCGGAATCCTAAGGGTGACAGGTGCAGGCCATCTCTGTCAAAGCATCGTGAACTGTCGATCATGTCATCCCAGGCAGACAAATACTGGATCCCCTTAGAATGACACCAGAAGCTTAGCCAATTGTTGAAGTCAATCATTTTGTCCTTGTACTGTGGTATCATTCTGGGTCTATCTATTTCTACATCCCTCTCTATCTATGTATACATATATGCATATTATATATAGATACATACATAAATATACATACATATACATATAATATATATATATATATATATATATATATATATATATATATATATATATATATATATATATATATATATATATATATATATATATACCTTTTTATTTACACATATGAATACACACACTAACATACTGCTAAACATCCATTACTGTACAACCTACATTGTACGTTGCACTACAACCTACATTGATATGTGCACATAGCATCCTTCACATACATATGTATGCCCAGCCTTCACTAACAGTTGCAGTATGTCCCCTGCCTTATGCACATCTTCATATATATATATAGATACAGACTGCTAACACATATGGAGGGTTCACAGTATGCAGACTATTACATTATTAGTTTACATTACCTTTGTTTGTCACTGCTGTTTGCGATGGCTTGCTGCTGGTTAGCTTGCTGTTTTGTATTGTTTTATTTTTGGTGGTTGTCTCTGTGTCTCTTTTTTGGTTTTTCTGTTTTTTTTTTGTTTTCTCTCTCTCTCTCTCTCTGTCTCTCCCTCCGGATGTTGCAATGAAAGTATTGCATGTGTGGACTGGGAGTTCAGGCTGCTTTTGTAGGTATATGCACATGTGCATGTGATGGCCTCTGTACCAATTGTTAGCCAGCATTTACTAATTGCATGCAGCCTGCTTTGTGGTAATTGCAGTTCTCATTGTGATTTCAGGACAGTGCTATAAAATGTTAGGTTAGGTAGGCGTAGCCCTTTCAGATTTTCAAGGTGGGGACCATGCTGGTATTCTGTGGACACTGTTGTGTGAGTGTAAAGGTTGGTATGTCTCTCATATTTCAGGCTGTGTTGTAGACACTGACATGCATGTTGTACTGACACCTGATTATTGCTTCCTCCAGTTTATTCTTCTCAGTGTGTATGTTAACTGACACCTAATAATACTTATACTGTTTAAATGGGAATATGTGCTTTCCTGTGGGACTTGTGGAGTAACTGGTATACAGCAGTGGCTCTTGTATTTTGTTTCTATGGCTTCACTATTTGGCCTTTTCATTCACTTCTTGAATGCCTGCTAGGTGTCTTTACTGGAATGTGTTGCTTTGGCTTTCCTATTTTCCATTTACATTCACTCCTTGTAATGCTTGCTATATTTCTTTCAGCAGCAATTTCTTATATGTTTGTTGTGGTTTGGTGGTACTGCATGCAGTCTGGTCTGGCCAAGGTGTGGGGCTTGACATCTACAAGGGTATTTTATTTTGCTGCTGAGCAGTAGTGGTGCCTTGTACTTTGTACTAACAGTTATGGATAGCAGGCACATGCAGTGCTTGTAAACTGCTATACTGTCCTTATTTTATTAGTTGGATACCTCCTTTGATATTTGTGGGTTGTACACCTACATGTGGGTGTGCTTGTGGAAGCTATTCTACAGCTATTCACAGAGTGTGTGACAGCAGACAGAATGATATGCCTGTCAGTTTGTGACACTTGCAGGCCTCAGATACTCTCAGGTGTATCTTTTATCAGCCTCAGAGAATGGTTCATATCAGTGGGATACACCCATGATATATTTCAGATATTCTGCAGTTGTGACTGTGGGGTATTTTGAGCATATGTATTACTACACCATTTCTGACATGCTAGTAGTGCATACTTTCAGTAGTGGACAGTTACCATTATGTGGGATAAAACACCTTTCTGCCTACTGTTAGTACATTTCACAGGGAGTCAGTGGGGCACAGTTAACATTTGTTTTCAAATCAGGGACATCCCTGTAAATCAGTCACAGTTGCGAGGTCTGGCCTCTTACTTGTTCAAATATGGCAGTGTTTATCCTGCTCTGATAGTGTCTGTGGTTTGCAAGATGCTACTGTCACATTATTACCTACTAGCTACCGACTAGCATGACTGTTTCTCTTCTCACACTAATGTTATACAAATCCACAAGAATAGCCAGTAAAGATACAAGAAAAGCTTTGTCTAATAGCCTTCCTATATTCCCTTTACATTCAGTCCTACTATTTCATGTATTGCTTTCAGCACAAAGTTCTTGTATATCAGTCATGGCTTAGTGGTAAGTCATGCAGACTAGTGTTTCCAAGGTCCTGCGTTCGAGACTGACAGAGGAATTTTATTTTGCTGCTGAGCAGACTACAGGCCTTGTCAGTCAGAGTGACTAAGGCACTTTTAAGCAGTTGTAAGCGGGTTAGCGCTGGTTTGCATGGAGCTCACGCATGCGCAGTGCCGCTTAGCTTTGCGCACACACGCTTAGCTAAGCGCACACAGGCGCACACCCACTTACAACTGCTTAAAAGTGCTTACTGTTGCGCACACCTGTGCTAATTTCTTTGAAAGAAAAGAAAATAGGGAGATAGGAAAGTGGTGAAAAAGGGGGCACAAAGAGGGTAGGACAGTAGGAAAACAAGCTTGGGATTTGCAGGAAGGATGTAGGAAAGGCCCATAGCTGTCCATTTCTTTATCAGCAACAGCTGTGCATATGTCTGTAATTTGGTGTGAAATTTGAAACCTTCCACCCCTGAGAGAGGGGTGAGGACAACAAAATATGTTGTACAGCCAATTGTAATTACCAGTTCACATGTCCAGCAGACATGTCTGCAAAATGGGCAGCTATGTATGGGGCGTAATTTTTTTGCGGGAACAGAGTGCCCTTTTTATTTTTTTTTTCAGGTGAGAGTGGAATGTGAGGTACAGGAAAAAGGTATATTTGGGGAGGTAGGTAAGGGAGGTTAACAGACAAGACAAACAAGATGCATACAGGGGCGGAGTATGACACATGTGGGGGGGAAACACAATTGACGGGGACGGATGTTTGGATATCGCGAGCCCATGAGCCCACAGATGGCAACAGTGGAACTGAGATCCCCACCCATGGGCAGTTGCCACTGTGCCTTCACAGCCCAAAATGGGGCTGTGCTGGGGGCTGTGTAGGACGGGCAGCAGGGACACCCGTGAGTTGCGCCACCCGAGCCTCAAGCTGGCATAGGGGTTCAAGCACAGAATGCCTGATCTCGTTACGCACCACAGACTGGACACTTTGGAGGGTGAATGGACGGTCTCCTCCGGCCACGCTTGCAGAGGGGGGACGAGCCCCATTCCCTGCAGCGCTTTCACCCGAAGGTGGCACAGGGCCACCGGAGGAGGTTCTGGCTTGGGCACTAGTGCCAGGTGCACTCACCAGCTGAGGTGGGAGAGGTGGGTCCACTGGAACCCGCCTTCCCTGTTGTCCTATGTTTAGAAATATTTTATGACATTTAGGGTTAGTAACAAACAATACCATTCAAAATTAGTTGTAACAGCATGCATCAGTATTCCCATTAACCAAACACCCATGAATTCCAAACATTGAACAGCAAGCATAACACATGCATATTTTGAACAACAGTACACAATCCAATAGCATGCAGGGTTGATTGATGGCAACAGGCCATCAGGTTTGGATATGTGAACAGGGCACATGCAGCAACGTACGTACAAATATGTTTGAACCAACAGGACAAATGTCCATAGGAATTAATTGTGAATACACATACCCAGTTTGTTGTGGAATGGCATTATTTGTGAATATAGGGTAGGGTGAAGAAATATTTCATTAACAACTTCAACTAGCTATACATATGCTGTACATCTCTAGTAGCTGCAGATATATATACCCTACAGGTCTTAGCACAGTTTCCTATATGTAACCTTAGGAATGTTGGTGATGGGACTGTTACTGCTACATTAATATACATTACATTTTTATTCATACACGTTCATATCTGGCTATGTTCAGGTACAGCATCCTGCTACATTTCATTTATATGGCTCTAGACTACTGTGGATGTTCATTATTTCATACAACCATACTATCTCCATATTGCAAGGGTACAGCAACATATCCAAATTGTGGGACAGACACATTCAGCTTCAGTACTTTATTTCAAACATTTCACTTTTTGGTTGTGGCTGTCTCATTCATTTCATTATGTACTGACTGCAGTATACTTTATTCAGAAGTTATAACAGCTTTCTTGGTCGATTCATACCTCTTTCTCACACTCTCACTTGTTTTATTTTTACAATTCAAGATGGTACTTTATTCTAGGCATTATTAACATGTCATACTTGATTACAACAATCTTTTCCAACAGACTCACTTGTTTCATATGGCAGATTTTCAAATGGGATGGATTTGACACATGTCTATTTTCTTTAGCTTGTTTACCACTGATTTTCAGGCTGCAGCAGGTTATCTGATATTACAATTCAGGTGGTAAATCACTATTTCAGACTTGTTTAATTTGTATTTCTGGATTACAGGCTGTATCACTTATCTAATCATACAGTACTAGCAGAATCTTTCTTCTAGTGTTATTTGAACTTTATTAATATGTAACTGCACTGAACTCTTTTACAAGCTGTCTCACTTATATTGTATAACAATTACAGAAATATAATTACTAACCTGCCTGGTGGGGCAAACGGTCCAGCCTATCACCATAGGCTCGCCGATTTGCAGAACACACACCTGCAGCTGTAATATAAATGAAGTAATATTGGAACATACATCTCCATAATATCAGCTAGGATAATTCCTTACATACATAATTACATGGATACTTAGTAGTGGGGCGTTGGGCATTTGCCGGGCCTCCTGGATCCAATGGTTCAGTTGGTCCTGCTTTCATCTCTTCAGGTCTGCATGGTGGTGACAGACCTGTTCACCAGTCCTTGGCATGCCTGTGGCACTGGTGAGATCATGTGCCAACTGGTTCCATGCCTCTGCCTTATACTCACCCCACAGAACCTGGCCCTGCATGAGTTGAGCCTCATTATCGTGGACTAAGAGCCAAACCATGTATTTGGACTCCTCAACACCCCACCTCTGTGCTCAGAAGTGACTACCCTCTCCTACACCTGCCATCCTGACTGCAAATAGGTTTCACAATCAGTTATGCTGTGTATTGCTGCCTATGGGGCTTATATATGCCGTTTTTCCTGCACTTATGTGTGATTGGCCATTTTGGAATTGTATCAGCTTCACAAAACCTGCTTTGTCATGCTTCTATTTCCATTCATTCCTATATATATATATATATATATGCTGATACTGCATTTTTCAGTACAGCTGTCATGGCTTAGAGGTTCAGTACTTTGACTATGATGCACAGTATCCTGGGTTTGAGCCTGGGCCATGCTTTTTTTTATTTTACTACTGTCTAGACAGGCTAGGAGATGTGTCTGTTTAAAGGCGGCTTTGATACAGGCTGCGCAATGTTGCCGCTGGTAAGCCAGTTGGCACGCTGCACAGCTCCGCGCAAACGGGTTACGCTGGTTAACGCGTTATTTGGTTATGAGCACGCATATTGCACTGTGAGAAATGTTGCGCAACTATGGGCACACAGTTTCAGCGTGTTAAAGTACTGCTCAACTCCGGGCACTCATATTACACCTGTTAAACCACTGGTCACGTACGGGCAAACATACCCAGCTTGCTAGAGCGCTGCTCAGCTATGGGCACTTATAAAATATTTTATTTTTTTATTGTGTCAGATTTCTTCATAAAAACATGGCCCATTTCATTGCATTTTACTTAAATTATAATTATATATATATATATATATTCCTCGCGATTATTGGTCGGTCTCTTCTCGCTTGATCTTCTTGAGCTGATTCAAGCTGTCGGTCTCTCTTCTGTCGCTGTCGCTGAAGTCAGAACCATATATATATATATATATATATATATATATATATATATATATATATATATATACACATATATGTCAAGGGATTGTTTCGTGCTTATTTCACTAAAAATAAAAAAAATGATGTTGTTGGGGTTCGAACCGTGACTACCTCCTCTTTGGCCGACGTCTCTACCACTACGCTATTGCTACTTGCCTTATTTTGCATATTTAGATCTTATATGCTTTTTCAATGACTGCTAACTGTGGCTGGGTGGAGGGCACACCCACGCAAACAAGCGCAATTACGGGCAAACATTTTTGAAATTATAAAAAAAAATTAAACTGTTCATTTTTACGTTTTACATTTCAGTTGGGTTAATAGTCTGTGGGGGCATGTGTGCTGTTGTGTTTCTTGACATTTCAGCAGACTCGCTCATGGGAGTTTCCTTTTGGGACTGTGAGTCTTCTGAGGGCGTGTCCCTTTGCAGGACTCACCATGCGGACACGCCCCCTACATTACTACATGGACCATGTTAGCCTAGGGTGTGATTCAGCATGCCCTCATGAATATGCATGGCATGCTGACATCACCCCGTTTAACTGCAGCCTCCGTGTAAGACTTGCTAACTCTTACACGGAGGCTTCGTGAATCCTGCCCTCTATCTTAACACTTTTAAACTTTGCAAGATGAAGTTAGGGCATTTACTGACAAATGTAAAAATGCAGAGACAGTAGTGTGATGTGTTCTCCAAGCAAAGAGATAATCAAGAACAATGTCAGAACAAATGGTTTCTGAAAATGAAAACAAAATGACAGAAAGTTTTACATAGTTGTTGCCTTTCCTTACACAGCAAAATATAGGACAAAATAAAATATGGAGAGTAAAGTCTGACTTCTGCAAAATACTTTTTTGAACCTTCTGTATAAGGGGAAACAGTAAAAATGAATATAAACCAGAGAGTGTTAAGTCAAGTAACATCAGAAAACAAAAGAAAAGAACAACTAACTGACCTGGTCTTCACATTTGAAAGACAAAAGAGTAATCAGTAGTCAGTTTTATACTCAAGTTGACATTGTGTATTTTCAAAGTTAAAAAGAAAAATGGTGGCGGGAGCTGCTAAAGATTAATTGTATCCTGATGGACTGAAATAAAAAAAGAACAAGATAAACAATGAACTGGTAAAGGCACAACTTCAAGACACTGGAAACAAAATCCAGAACTGTAGATTCATAGCTTCATAGGTTCTTAGATTCATAAATGTATGTTATGCAATGACAACTGGGACCTTTATAAGCATTGCCAAACAACTAAAATGTATCCCATGAGTTTTTATCTCTTTAAGGGGTGTATGTTAGTTACGGCATGATTTAACAACTGCCTATGTCCATCAGAGGCATAGGGGTCATACCAGGGTGAAAGTATGATTTCCCATCCATTGGTCAAGGCTGCACTTGAATAGTGTTAAGGAAGCGCTCTGCTTCACATAGATGGGAAATCTATTCTGGAGAATGGGGATTCTCTGAGATACTACTAATCCCTCCAACATGTCTTATTTACATTACAAAGTTTACATTGTTAGATCTAGTAGCTCTGGTCTGCTCATTTTGCAGATATGCAAAAAGTCCTTCAGAGCAGGAATCCATAGATGCCTTTCATGCCAGGCATAAATCACCTCTCGGCAATCTGTAGGAAACAAGAGTATAGATATAGGGCTTTGAGGAGATCTGCATTGGACAGTGTTTAAGGCTTGAATTCTTTTTGTGAGGAAACTCTGTGGAGGTTCCAACTGTTACATGTCTGATCATATACATACCAAAGGGAGATTATACTTAGTGATGGCTCTGATGATGGCTAAGTAGACAGACATGATGACTTCCATGGACCTAGATGTCATGCCCTTAATTATAAGTTGAGTGACACAGAATGATTTTCTTACAACTTTAGACACATGGTCAAAATGCAGGCTATTATCTTCTTCCTGATATATAGTGAATAGTCATTTTCCACAAACACTCTGATGTCTCAATATTATATTCATAAAGCAGCAAAAACTATTAAGCCAATATAGGGATGGAGGAAGGAGATTCTGCTGATAGGGATGACTATGGGTATAGAAAATAGGCAAGAGGGGTCTGGAATTTACTGGAGAAAACTGGCAAAGGAACCAAGTTATTGGGCGCAAATAATTCAAAAGGGAAAGGTAACAGAATTGTGGAGAATTGGAGGCCACTGATGAGGGCAAATCTGTGCATAGAATGTACCTTGACTGTGTTTATATTACTCTGTTGGAAACTCAAACTGTCGACAGCGTAATAATCGATATGATAATGTCAAAACCCCTGAATATCGAACACACAAAAAAAAAAAAAAAAAAAAAACACACAAACACAACATAAATTGCTCTATACAGGGGGCAAGCCCCCCGGCACCCCCCACACCTCCCGCTACTTAAATATACCAACTCCGAGATTGCACTACATTGCAGTAAATGGAAATCTCCCCTTACGGAGATTTCCATTTACATGCGCGATGACTCTAGCTTTCGACATTTTGGTGCCAACAATATCAGCTTCAATATTGTCGGCCTTCGACAGGGTGAAGTAGACCCCCTTGACTTGGCAAAGGCTTTCAACTTAATCCCACACTCAAGCATTACCAATAAACCTAGCAAGCTGAATGTAAACCCCTTGTTGTAAAATGGGTTGCCAATTGGCTCACAAACCAGACATACACTATCAAAGTGGGTGACTCCACATCAACCAGCAGCCCTGTGATGAGTGGGGTGCCACATGGGTCAGTGCTGGAACCCTCTACTGTTTGGTATATACTTCTCAAAAGTTCAGGCCAAAACTAAGGGGTTGCGGCTAACAAAGTCTGCGGACAACTACAAACTGGGTGCAATTATCAAATCCCCAAATGATGTCAGTATACTCCAGCAGGGTCTTATGCAAACAAATGACTGGCATCTTAGTCATGGGCTCAAACTGAATGCAAAAAAATGCATCCTTATTCCCTTTGGCAAAAACAATGTCCCTTCACACTATCAAATCAACAACAATGCCCTAAGTACCCATGAAGTGTTAAGAGATCTGGGATCACAAGCAGACTGTGACCGTAACTTCTACTACCATACATGTACTGTAAAAGGAAAGCTTTCTATGTAGCACACTTGATTAGTAAAAACATCACCTCTAGAGCAAAGGAGGTTATAACCCTCTATACTTGGCACTGATCTGACCCTTAATTGAGTATAATGCCCCATTTGGCATGTAGCGTACAAAGCACTGGCAGCAACTGGAGAGATCTCAGAGGTTTATAACAAAGGCGATGATCATGGGACTCCAACACCGACTGACAAAAATCCCTGTAACTATACTCTGTATCATATGGACTTCTTAGGGGAGACTTATGCCTGGCTTGCAGAGCAATCTCACACCCAAACCTAATGAACTTGCTGCATCTCTGTAAATCAAATTAGACTAGAGCTATCCATTCCAGGGACCTAAATATGGCCTGTGACTTAAATAGGACAAACTAGAGGGACATATTTGTCTCCCAGTGACTGCACCATCTTTGGAAAAGGCTGCCAATTCATGTGAAGCAGAGCACCTCTATGACACTGTTCAAGAAGAACCTGGACGAGTGGATGGGACACCTTAAATTCTTACCAGAGATAGCACCTGAAACCCTCCTGCACATGAGCAATTATTACTAAATGTAATTTGGGGTATTGACAGGCATATATATGGTATTACATTAGGATGAAGTAGTTAGGCTTGAAATGACCTCCAGGTTGATAGCCTAGTAAACTCCTATGATCTTATGAGTCCCCAAATCCCTATCTACTGTGCCTGCTTTTAGTGGGGGTTATCAATGAGGTAGTTTCTCTGGGTGGCCAGCTTCCCAAACGGTAGTATTATGCATTTCTTGGCATTGAGACCTTAGCTTTGGTTGTGGCACTGGTCACTTGTCTGTGTTTTATTCCTTGGTGTAAGATGTGGGGTTTCTATGATTGCTCCTACCTTGCAATCATCTGAAAACTTAGTAACCCAGAGGTCCTTAATATTTGCCTTGACTTCTGAAACATAGATGCCAAAGAGAAGTGGACCAAGCACAAAGCTCTTTGGACTCCACTGGCAGCTGGCTTCTTTGTGGTGATGGCCTCTCCAGTCCTTACTTTCTAGGAATCTACTATGAGCCAGCTGGCTATACAGTGAGCTACACAAGGACTTATGCCTAGTTTGTTTGCAATGTCTGAGTGGGGCATTATATCAAATGTTTTGGCTAGGTCAAGGTAAACAGTATGCACCATTTAGCCCATAGCCATTGCTTTGGTGACCTTTTCAAAGACGTTCACCAGGTTCATTAAGCATGACCTGCTTTTGACGAAACCAAACTTGGTTAGGTCCCGTGTCTGAATGCTTCTTATGTCATTATTAATAATTTCCATGATAATTCCTTCCATGGCATTGCATAAGAGAGTAGTCAGTCTAATAGTTCTCAAATTCCCATGATCTGTTGATGGTCTTGTGTCCTTGTGCAGAGGGATGGCTGTTGTAGTCTCCATTCATGAGGCATAAAACCTGTGTGGAGGCTATGGTTTAATATGGGCCTGATAGGTCATATTTCAGGGAATTTTAGCAGGCATCCTGGGATATTATTGGGGTACAATGGAGCTGTATTCTTGGCCATAGAGAGTGCATCTATGACCTGCTTTCTACTGATATTTGGAGGATTATGTTAGATGGTATTTACTCTAGAGGTCAGGGGGTAAAGTTGGGGCTGAATTTGTCAGCCAGACAATTTGTTATATCTGTTGTTTCCATATACATGGCTTTATTTAATAACATTTTAACACACCATTGTGTGTTGCTTTGACGTTTCTGTCATAGCTAAAAACAACCTTGTAGTGGTCTTTTGCTTGGCCTGGGACACTATCTTTACCTCAAAATTTGCTTTGTTGGACTTAAATAGTCCTCTTAGTTGTCTATTTGGTTTGATGAGAGATTTTTTATCTGTTTTGGTGTTGCAGTTCCTAATTTTAACTATGACATTTTTTTCTTTTGTTGTAATAACTGTATAATTTTTAATTCCATCAGGGTGTTTTTTAAGTTAGTTGTGGGCTTACTTCTACTAGGCACAGCAGCCTCTATGCAATTATTGACACGTACACAGCTTCTCTGAATAATTCTGCACATCCTGCTGTGTTATCTGAGTTAGGAGGGGTTTGGAATTTAGACAGTATATTACTTAATAAAATGTAGTTTACCTTAGAATAGCTTCTAACTGTTGCAGGGTTTTCTGGTGTTACAGAATTGATTCTTATTTTGAAGGAGACTGCTTTGTGGTCTGATATTACCAGACAGGACATGGAACATTCCCCAATGTGCAGTGTTTTCTCATATTTTTGTGCACTAGATCCTATATGTCTGTACCTCTAGTAGGCACATACACTGATTGGTCCAGTATTTTGTGTTTACAAAGCTTAGCAATCTCTGCACCTATACATTTGGGGTTGTACAGGATTCCCAGTTTATAAAAGAATAATGAAAGTCCCCTATGAGTATAGTATTTGGTTGAATGTTATGTGTTTATAATAGGTCTAAGTTTGAGCAATGGATTTCATGAGACATTGAGGGTGAGCTATAGCTTGCTAGGATATGGTATGGGACTTTGCCTATGGTAATCTGGATGCAGAAGACCTCCACTGCATCATCCTGTTTAACCAACCTAGAGGTATACTTGTTATTGATGCAGATCGACACACCTTCACCTTTAGTCCTTTTCTGTGCAGTTGCTGATCTGAAGGTGTGGAAGGCACTGAAGACTTGCACTGCTGGAGTACTCTTTGTGGCTTTTAACCATGTCTTGGTAACTGCACAGATGTCCACATTCTGCAAGGTGAGGAGAACTTAAAGGGAGTTGAGCTTCTTTTTTAGACTGCTGGCATTGAGCAGTAACACCTTTAAATATTATAGGGCAAATTTTGCTACATTGGAAGGTTTGTCAGTTTGGTATTGCCTAAAAAAGGCTCTATGGAGAAGGCTAATATTTTAGGCAATATTTTAAAGCCTAGAGGGGACAGGTGCAGGCAGTCTTTTGCAAAGCAACATGTTTTGTTAACCATGTCCTCCCATGCTGACAAATGTTGTATCCCCCTAGAATGATATCAAAAACTAATCCAATTATTAAAGTCAACTATCTGCTGTTCATATTGTGGCATCATCTTTGGTGAAGGTAGAATATTGGTCTATGCTAGGAACATATCTGTCAGTGACACATAGTCCAAGGGCTCCATAATGCCTCCCTTCATATAGTCTAGGGAGCTATGTTTCAGGTCATTTACACCTACATGGACTATGACTGAATCATACTGGTACCTGTGGTGCAACAACTTGACTGCATGTGTAACTTGGCAGATACTGGCCCCTGATAGGCAACTGAACATTACTTTCTCCTTGTTCAGTCTGCTGACTGTGGAACCAGTATGTTGTACAATGGAGTCCCCTATGACTAAATCCTGGGTAGTATATTTTCTTTTCTTATGGGCTTGATAGTTGAGACTCCACTAGGTGCGGGTGTTTGTGCAGTATTAGGTTTTGTTTCTGTTGAGTGTTTTCAGGTTTGCTGAGGATAACTTTTGCAGCTGGAATGTCTGGGAGGTCTTTGGGGTTTGGAAAGACTGCATTTAAATGCCTCAGCATAAGTAGGTCTATGTGCGGGATGCGTACCATGTGTGGTGGGTGTGGCCTGCATATTTCTGACAACCAGATTGCTATTACGAGTGTTTGTACGTGAAAGTTTTGCCTTCAGTGACATTGTGTATATACATCTCTTGCACACTATATTTGTTTCTTTGAGAATTAAATGATTGTCAGTGAACATTAAACAGTTGGTACATAGTCTCAATATACTCATATCCACCAAACTGTCTGTGGAGAAATTGGGAAAGTCCATACCCCTAATGTCAGAGCCTTTATTGGCTGAGCAATGATAGTGTGGTGCACAAGGAGATAATGGTAGACTGACTGAGGGTGCTTTTGGGGCTAGAGACTAGACTAGGCTATATAATACTAAATTAAATGGACAGTGCACTTCAGACTAGCTACTCTATGCTACTTAGTATGTGAAGTAGTTCCTCTACACTCGTTGAATTACTGATAAAATTTCAGAGGTGGTTTTATACAGAAATTTTAGTTACTAGGTGTCTTTATCTATACAGGGCACTACTAACCAACATGCTAGATTTATACATGCCTTAAAGCACAGGAGACTGGTCTCTAAGTCCTCTGGCCAATAAAACAACTACATTTACAGCTTTCTTATGTATTTCTCAAGTCAGATAAACAAGGCCACCACCCTCTGACACTAGATGGACAATCCCAGTCCTTTTAATGTAAAAAGACAAAAATGGTTGCTTGAAAATGCAATACTACCACAAAACAACTTAAACAAATTACCTGAACAAGATCATTTCAAGTATTAGGGACCTTTAAAATTATTTAAAGTGCAAAATCAATAAACAAATAAAGCATAAATAAAGCAGTAGCACTCAGGAACAGTTAACTGAAGTGCAAAATAATAAAATAAATCTCTTATCTGCCAAGGATGGAACAGGATTAATTCAGGTCCCTCTCAGAGTGTTGCAAGGATGCCAAGCAGGTGGTAACCCTGGGAAAATGAGCAGGAGACAATTTATTGCAAAAGAAGCTTAATCAACAGCAATACTGGTTTGCTAGTTTGGCACTCAATATTATGGATCAATTGAAAATAATGGGTGGGAAAAACACTTACATGGTTTTCATAATAGCCAATAACAATGAAAGGGGGGAGGAAGGGACTTCTGAAATCAGATTACCATAAGGGACAAAGGCCAGAGACACAGCCTTTTAAAACCAGAACAGGAAAGGTTTGGAATATTGGGAAAATTCAAACAATAATCAGGCTAGCTTGAGAAGATTCTAATAAAATAAAGTCAATAGTGATGCCCTAGTCCTATGACTCTGAACTATAGGTCAATGACCCCAGGTTGGTTATGGAAAAATACAGTAGCAAATGGCTAAATGAGACTCAAATCTGATAGAAGTTCACAGTTCTGCCACAACTGTGGATGAAACAACAAGGCTAAGGCCCCAAACATAAATTCTTTTACATAATAACAGTGAAGTTGCCTAACCTATACAACAAATGAAGCTTAAATTAAAAGTGAAAATGAACACAACACTGTTTATTTTTTATTTATTTATTTTATTTTACATTTGTTGACCGGGCTAGTCTAGCTGGATATATGTCCATTTTCAGTAGAGGCCCGGGGAGAAAAGCTCCACACAAAACATGACAATGAAACATATTAATAATAAAAAATTAAAAATTACAAATTACAATAAGAAAAAATTAGTAAATAACATCACCAAATAGGTAAGGCACACCAAATATTGTTGAAAGAAAAGTACTAGGTCAATTTCAAAGCATCTCAAATTAAATGGCTAGAGTCTACGCAAAAGGTTTAAACAATTAGTAGGAGGGAAGAGAAAAAACAAAAGTAACAAGAGGTAAAGAAAGGTGGAGAGAGAAAAATAAGACAGGAGAAGAGGGAGAGACAATAGTCTAGACAAGAGAAGAAGAAAAAAAGGACAGAAACGAGAAGAGGGGGGAGATGAGAGAAGTCTGTCAGTGCATAAAAGGAGTGCAAAGGGTAAGAGAGAAACTAGGAATATGCTTAGCTAATAAGCACAGCTTAAAGTTAAAGGTAGAGCAAAAAGGGGATATGGAAAGTTAGTCTGGAGCACTACATGAACAGAGCCAGTGATTTTGGAAGTACAGTTTGATTTTTTGTTTGAAGAGAGACAAGGAAGTGGTTAGGGTTATATCAGTGGGTAGCAGATTCCATGTTCTACCTATAGTAGTAGTGAATAGAGAGTCGCCAGCTAAGTTATGGGACTTTATGGATTTGGTCATGAGTTTACAAGAGGATCGAAGGGAGGTAAGATTGTTATAAGGGATTAAAAGTTGTGAAAGTATAGGGGTGTTGTCAGGTTGGTACAATATCTTGTGGGCAATAGTAAGTTGTGAGATTGTAAGATAGTTTTGTAGTTCTAGCCAGCCTAAGATTTTCAAATTAAGACAGTGGTGGGTTCTGAAAGGGTTACCAGTGGCAAAGCAGGCAATGCTATTGTAGCAAGTTGCTAGTTTATTTAAGTTAGCCTTCTTAAGGTTCGTGAAGATAGGTGAGACATAGAAGAGAGTAGATATAAGATGGGAGTGAGCAATAGTAGCTCTGATAGATGGAGTGAGAAATGGTTTAATACGGTATAAGGATCCTATTTTTCTGTTAACTGTTTTGATGGTGTTATTGATGTGTTGATCAAAAGTGAGATTGTTATCAATGGTTACTCCTAGCAGTTTAGTTATAGAGTCAGGAAAGATGACAGTGTTGTCGTTTGACAGGATGGTGAAATTTAATGGGGAGGTACGAGTGGTGGGGGTGAAGAGGAGAAGTTTATTTTTTTTAGCATTAAGAAGGAGGTACCGTCTAGTAAACCATGTTTCTACTGTGTTGAAGGTATTCTGAGTTAGTGAGAGCAGATCTGAAGGGGTATATGCTGAACAAATAATGGTGGAGTCGTCAGCATATTGGATGCAGCTAGCTTGAGAGATTACAGAGTGAAGATCATTTATGTAGAGGGAGAAGAGAAGTGGACCAAGAATTGAGCCCTGAGGGACTCCAATAGAAATGGGCAATAATGAAGAGATATGACTGTCCCAAAGAACGGCTTGTTGTCTGTTACTTAGATAAGAACTAAACCATTTAATGGCAGGGTTATCAAATGAGATGGATTCAAGGATGCTAATTAAAGAAGAGTGGTTAACCATGTTGAATGCTTTTGAGAGGTCAATAAAAAGAGCAGAGGAGAAAAGATTAGTGTTGCGATAGCTGTTGATGGTATCTACAAAGGAAAGGAGGGCAGTGGTGGTGCTGTGGTGAGGTCTAAAGCCATGTTGACAGTTAGCTATAATGTTGTGTAAGGAGAGATACTGTACAAGTTGCTGATGAATACATTTCTCCATAATCTTAGCTAAGGGTGAGAGAAGAGCAATTGGTCTAAAGTTAGAGTAGTCAATAGAGTTACCACCTTTGTGTAGTGGGATAATATGAGAGACTTTCCAGATATCAGGGATGGTTCCCTCTTGGATAGTTCTATTTATGAGTAAAGTTATTCGGTATGCAATTTCTTTAGCAGCCTTTGAAGAAAGAGAGGAGCTTATCAGCAGAGGGGGTACAAGGTTTCAGTTTGAGAATAAGCCTGTAGATGAAAGAGGTAGAGATGGGCTGAAGAGAGAAGTTATAGGAGGAGTCTACTAGATTATTTGGAGGGTAAATGTTGTTGGTGTTTAATTGTCTAGCAAGAGATTGGATAGTTTCAGTAAAAAAAGAGTTGAAAGCATTAGCAGTAAGGTAAGGGGTATCTGGGTCAGCGTTTAGAGGGGAGGGAGTTTTGGCAGTTCCTGGGGACAGGAGTCTATTGATTGAAGACCAAAAATGTTTGGGTTTATTGAAATGAGTTTCTTGAAGTTCACAGTAGAACTTTCTTTTGTCAGTGATTATGGCTTTTTTTGTAAGATTTCTAAGTTGGCGAAAGTGAAGAAAGTCAGAGTTGATTCTATGGCTTCTCCATTTGGCCCAAACTTTGTTTTTAGTGAGAATTAATTTCTTAGTTTCAATTGAGAGCCATGGGGCTGTGTTGGACTTCATTCTAATGGAACGCTCAGGAGCATGTTTATCCAGGATGGAAAGGAAAGTAGAGTTAAAGAAAGATACTGCTTCATTAAGTGGAAGGGATTTTAGGAGGTTCCAGTTACATGTTCTGAGTTCATTTTGAAATAGGTCAATTTTAAAATGTTTGGTAGAGCGTATTTTTCTTATGTTAGGGAGGTTTTGACAATCAGTCTTTTCTCTAGTGATATAAGTTAAGCAGTGGTCACTGAGGTCATCAGGCATAATTCCTACTTTATATGAGATGTTGACTTTGTTTGTGAGTATCCAGTCTAAGATACTCTGTTTTTTATTTGGCTTATTAAGTCTTGTAGTAGAGGTAATGGATTGGGTAAAACCATTTAGGTTTATATGAGAGGAGGGATTTTCACTATTAATAGTATTCCAGTTAATATTAAAGTCACCCAGAATAATAGTTTCTTGGGGGTAATTCGTGGAAGCCCAGCTGAGAAAGTCTTCTAAGATAGGTATATTGTTGCCTGGTGGTATATACATGCAGATGATGTAAAGGGCTTTCTTTGCATTTAGTTGGAGTTTAGTGATGATGGCTTCTGCTTTCCCATCCAGGGTTGGACAGGCTGGAAGGGTAGAGATATTAAGATTATTCTTGAAAAGAATTGCTACTCCACCACCCTTTCTTTTATAACGATCAAGCCTATGTAAATTATAGCCTTGGGGTAATATCTCAGCATCTTTAGTGACTGGTTTTAGCCAGGTCTCTGAGAGGCAAAGAATGTCAAAATGGTGAGTATCTAGAAGGGCATGTAGGTAGGGTACTTTGTTGTTTACACTTCGTATGTTAAGATGTCCTATAAGTAGGGTATTATTGAAGCTATGCCTAGTTACTTGAGGGGAGGGATGTACAGGGCCAGGGTTGGGGTGAACGTCACCGTCTTGTAGAGTGGGATTATTATGTCTGGATGTGAAGTTGTTTTTTAAGAGGGGTTAGAAGTTTCATTTTTTTATTAGAGGGTAGGCATAGCTGAGGTGAGAGTGCCTATGGAATCTGGGAAGGTGATAACTTGGGGTGGAGGTAGAATTTAGGAATGAGGTAAGAGAGGTGTGGAAAGTAGAAGTATGTTTCTGTATATGGTTTGGCTGGATTTTAAGTGGGTGTTCTATAAAGGTAAGAAGGTAAGCTGAGAAAAGGGTGGTTGAGAGAAAAACTAAGAGTATAAACAGGGTAGGTAAGTAAAGAGTCATATTTACATGCAAACAAGGTAGAGGTGGTTATAATGTAATAGTTAAGGAATAGGTTTAAAGAGATAGAGGTATAAAAATAAGCCAAATGAAAGAGAGGTAACAGAAGGAGGAGAGGTAAGGATAAAAAGGAAATAAAAAGTAAAGGAATAGGTGGAGAGAATGAAAGGTTATAGTAAGAGAGGTAACAGAGGTAGAGGTAGGATGCTAATAATAAGAGAGGAGGGTAGGTAAATAGTAGAGGAAAGTGGCAGGAGGATAGAGGGTGTGCAGATGGGAGGAGTTCAGGTCTTAGAGGGAAGGAACAGGATAGGAGGGTAAAGAAAGGGGTGGGACCAGAGAAGTATAAGGGTAGGACCACTGGGGGTGTGTGGGAATTGGGGGTAGGGAGGGGAGCGGAGTGAGCCCACAGGGCGAACGGAGCGGGATGCACAGAGTCTACTAGAGAGGAAGGAAAAATTATCAGAGAAAGCTAGCTGAGTCAAGGTAAGAGAAAGGTAGCTTAAGGAGAAGAGGGTCAGAGAGAGCTACAAAGGAGGAAAGGGATAGGACTGAGAAAGGAGAAATAGGAAGACAAAGGTAGAAGAATATACTAGTACAGTAAGTATAGATAAGGGCAGAGTGATAACTAGAGGACAAAGAGCAGAGGTACAGTAAAGAGTCACAGAGGCTCTCAGGCAGTAAACCTTTAAACCAGTGAGAGGGAGAGCACAGGCTAAAATAAAAGTATAAGGTAAGGGAGAGGAAGGTAGAACGGAGTTAGGGGGGAGGGGTTGCTGCTGGCAAGCTTAGCTGGGAGCAAACACAAGCTTCACAGGGTTAAGTTGGTCATAAATCACAATTCCAGGAATTAAGTAGACATACTTTCTTGAAACTTGAGGTAGTGGGTTGCAGAAGAAGGCAAGGTTCCAGAGTTTTCCAAGGGTAGAAGGCAGAAAATACCCTGGTAGAGTTAGAAGGATTCAACCCAGGCAAACAAACACAGGGTAAATCAGGAGAATAGCTAGTACAGGAGGAAATGTGGGAAAAATAAAATAGTGTTAAAGAGAATAAAACATACATTGATTTCAATACAGTGCAGATAAAACAGGTTAATCAAATACCATTCTTCATGATAGAACACATTGAATATAGTAACAGGCAGGCAAGGTCAAGCAGTTTCATCAAGAAAAGTAAGCAGTTTAGGCCTAGTACAAAGTATAGAACCACTACGTTAAATGGCTTTGTGCAAGCTATATAATAAGCACATTCACAATAGTATATTGCAACAGTTAAATAAAATACTAAGGTTGTCCAATTAGCGGCAGAGGGAGACCTAAGGGCAAGCAGATAATTCCATAAAGGTTGTACTACGATGAGGGTGGAGTGTAAGGAAGCCCCCAATAGAGTATGACCTGAGCCCAGTCTGCACGTGTAAGGCCACTTCACAACCTACGCGCAATTCAGGTATATGGCAAGGTATAATATAAGTAGGTTTACACTAAGGTAAATCATGAGTTAGAGGTTAAGAATAAAGATAGCAGAATAATAACCCCAGGACCAAAATCACTTAAAGACGTCCAAAAACTATTAGTAAAGGGTCCAAAGAGAAATGTAGTAGTCTAGCATAAGTAGCTAAAACAGCGCACAGTTGAAAAATATACAGCTAACAACTAAACTGGCTAACCCTTCAAAAGCACAGCAGAAAGTTGCATAAAACAGTTTGAAACACCTAAAGCAAAGCTAACACGCTGTCGCTAAAGAAAGTACACAGTTATTTAGCTAAGACCAACTACGCAGCATTATTGCTAAGGAAACACTGCATATTTAAGCATAGAAACAGCAGAAAGATAGGAGTGGCGTTAACAGTACATTGGGAATATACTTCTAGACATATTCTGCATAAACATTTGTTATGCACCTTAAATAGAGAGAGTATAAGCAGTCGCTAAAGGCATCCTACAGAATAACAGCAATCCACACAGATATTCTTTGGAGAAACACAGTATAAAAATAAAATGATGTGAGACAAATGCACCTTCAAATAGCGAGAGTAAAGCAGTCGCTAGAGGCAACATACATAATAGCAGCAATCCACACAGTTGTTCGTTGTAGACAACACAGTACGGCAGTAAAATGCAGAAAAACAAACACAGACACCTACGCGTCTGCAGGGATGTCGACAAACGCTGAATACAGGGTGTAAGCCATACACAGGTACTGAGGAGCGTTTCAACGATAATACAATTTAACAAATGAAAACGTTTCACAAATAGTACAATTTAACAAATAGCATGAAATAAGACTTACTACAGTTAAAAGGACTCAGCCAAGAGCGCACAGCAGCAGCAAGGTGGGCTAATTTAAAGATGGCGCCCTGGGGATTAGGAGGGACATTATGAACTTGCAGAGGAAGTACCTGGGAGGGGGAGGAGTAGGAAAATAGGAGAAAGCAAGGTATGGACAGGAAAGGGTGTTTCCAGTTGTAAAGGAGGGAGCTCAGTAAAAGCTAAAGACAGAGACATTCATAAATGTTGTAGCACTGACTTGTGTAGACTTAATCAATGTTTCTAAGTACAAGAATAAAAGTTCTAAAAGATAGAAAATATTATTAAAATGCCACTAGAAAAATGGAAGAAGATGGAGTGCAAACTGAATGAACAGGGTAATTCTACTCTTGAACTAGTCACTTTGTGTAAAGATATGGAAGCTGAAAATAAAATCCAAAGTGAATCCTTAGCATAAGCAAAAAGTATATTAAGACAATCTCTGGGATTTAATAAAGCTTACATGGAACTAATCTTCATGTAAATATAGTGACACGGCTCAAACACAGAGTTCCGAGCCTGTGCGATCCATTAAAGAAGGCTGGGGGTGTGCGCGAGCCTCTCAGCACTATTCCGGCATGGACATGACTGAATAATACAAATCACCTCATTTGCTGGTGAAAAACATGCAAATATGGTGAATTTGCAATCCAGCAAGCAGACAGGCATCCGTGTTGGAGCTGTGTCTGCATCAGAAATGTATGCGGTTAGTAACCATGTACAGTTCTGCAAAAATCAAAACGGGGGGCATTACAGCTCAAAGTAAAGCATGCATTATGTTTATTAGGCATACCAATGGCCAAAACTATGGCCATTGGCATGCCAAAGTGTTTTAAAACTGCAAAAATCAAAAGTTTTTTTGGCCAATTTCAGCCATTTAAGCAGAGCGCAGTGGCGCGCAAACACAATCGTGCAGTAAATTAAAAATCAGTAAAAATCAATTAAATGTGAAACATGAATTTTGCCATTATAGTGGGCAGCATGTAGACTCAAAACAATAACAGGTAACAGTGGTCGCTAAGGACATAGGCTCTGGTGCAGTGGCGCAACTAGGGTATAAGCCAGCAGGGGAAGATAAATGAGCTACATTTATTGAATAGCAAAATGGGAGACTGTGTCCATGGGTACCTAACTGTGTAGGAGCTATAATGCAGTGGTGTAAGCAGAAGAAGCAGATGGCATGAAAAGGGGGGTGTCATGCTTGGTGCAAGCACATTTGAGCTCCACGGCTCCTATTTGCCCTCAGCTAAGCAAGGGTGTGTGTCTGAGGCTGCTTAGCTGTGCCTAGCTGGTTCAAGAAATGATAAATGTGTTCATGTCAAGGGAAGGGCCTTTTCTGCTCAGCAACATTTACACTAGCTAAAACAGTTTGTGTGGCATGCTACTGGGCTTAAACACAGCAGAAATAGAAAGAAAAAAAGGAAATAGCAGAATAAAGGAAATGAACTACAAATCACTAATATGGACTCTGCCACTCACAGTGGCCCATTCAAACCCCTCCATAATATAGCTGGCAGGTGGAATGTATCATAGTCAGCCAATCACAAAGGCAGCATCTGCAGCACACCAGTGTAAAGTATGAAAACACCTTTCAGTCTGTTTTTCCTACAAACTCTGCACCGTTGGTGTACACACTTGGGAATTTTAACTGACAAAATGATAGAGGCTACTGCTGCTTTGCTACATCTGTATATGCTACAGACTGAGGGCGGTGATGAGGATAATGCTGATGAATGACACCAGACCGAGGAGGAAAAGAGGGTTCAGACCCAGGATAGCCTTCCAGGGACTTCATGATCTGGAGATGCTACAGCACTACAGGGTGGACAGGGACATACTTCAGCAACTCATTAAGCTCTGCCAGCCTCACCTCAGACCCAGAGCCAACAGAGGGGAACCCATCCCAGTTGAAACCAAGATATGTGTAGCCTTAAGAATACTAGCTACAGGTACTTTCCAAGGACCTACTGTGAATATCATGGGGGTCTCACAGGCATCTACATCCAGGGTACTCCACCAGTTCCTGCATGCCATGCTACCACATGCCGGTGAGCACATTTATTCCCCCAACACCCCTGAGGAGAGGACCAGCAATATGCGTCTCTTCCACCATGTAGCAGACTACCCATAGATACTGGGTGCTATAGACTGCACTCACATCTACATCAAAGCACCACCCAGTGAAGACGGTAGAGTGTATGTCATCTGCAAGGGCTGTCACTCCATCAACTGCCAGGTTGTGTGCAATGTCCAGGGCATTATCATGAATTTGTGTGCTGGCAGCCTTGGCAGCTATCACGACTCCTACATCTGGCATGCCTCATAGCTGTACCAGTCATTTGCCAGGGGGTCATCCCGTACGGCCATCTTGTGGGGGATGCTGGCTATGCACTGGAACCGTGGATGATGACACTCATCAGAAATGCACACACACCCACTGAAGAATGCCATAATGAGGCACACGCACAAACTAGGAACATTATAGAGCATGTGTTTGGGATGCTCAAGTCACGGTTCTGCTGCCTTGACATATCTAGTGGAGCTTTGCAGTAGTCTCCAACCACATGTGCACACATGTTCATAGTATATGCCATGCTACAAAATATGATCCTGCAGAAACAGCTGTGTCAGGAACATCACAGGGAAGGGGCACACAGCCCCCCACCATTGCCAAGGACTCTATGGGCACAGGGAGACTCGGAGGACAAACCCCCTAAACCTGTCCCTGTAGGCAGATGTAGGCATGCCCAGTATGCCCTGGCCTTGACAAAGAAGCAATGCATAGCACATACACTGACACCCTAGGGACCTAGGGATTGACACCTCTCTGTGACTTGCACACACAGTAAAATGGATGCCACACACATCACACTAACTGTACCTTACCATGTATAGGCTGTATACTGCATGCATCTGACAGAGTCAGCCCTCAAGCACCATCCTCATAGCTGCTGCAGGCACAAGGTAAGTCACTCTTCTTAACAATATATGAATGGAGTAATACATGTTGGTAGTATATCTCAAGTATTGCTGCATGTATGCAAGGGAATGGGGTGGCCTACCAGGATAGCAGCAGACAACTGACAGCTATGTGGGACAACAGGAAATGTCTGCCCAATACTGGCTTCCACAGAGTATGCAGTAGTACCCTAGGTGACAAAACACACTGCAGTGCATGTGGGGGATATATAAATTGGGGGGTCATAGTTCATATGCATGGATGTCAGTGTTGGGGTCCCATACTCACCCCTCAGCCTCTCCCAGCATGTCAGCCATAAAAAACATTAAGAAATGTCTGGCAAAGGCCACAAATAGGGGCAATGATGAAATAGTCCTCTTACAGACTTACACAGTGATATCACAGCAGGTCTTTCAGTTGCATGAAATGTCTGAAGGGTAGGAAGTCTGAAATTCAAATGTCTGCCACTACATTCTAACCTTTGGGCTTCAGTGATATGCCAGTATTCTCCAAGACAGGTGCAACACTATGCTAAATTGAACCAAAAAGTAAAGCCAACATCTGCACAGTCTGCAAATGTGTACAGTTGACAGGTATGTCCCCCCAACACACCCGTGTCCCCATAGAAATGCAGTAATATGTATGTTTGTAGGGTAATAATAGCAGAGCACACATTCCCAGGGCTATCCCAATCAACTTGATAACTTGTTGCATGTCTGCAATATGCTGGGGTCAATGAGCTATGCATATGTGTGGTTAATACTGTCAGGAGGTGGGCAGCACTTACTCTTGGCTGTTGTGGCTTAGTGGCCTAGGTACAGTACTGTGGTTGATAGGGTCCATGTTGCAAGACCTACTGCACCAACTATTTTGCATGCAGCTACACCTACGGAAGAAGTTGTATACATTGTACAGAAGTCAATATCTGTCACTGGAAGAAAGCTGGACAAGATAGGGACAGGTGGACACACATATGGACAGTACACAGATCGGAGTAACTTATACAGTGCCTATTATGGCAGCTGGTACCTGAAATTCAGTGTACAGCCAGCTGTTAAATGGCTGCCACCTTACTGTGTCAGCACTGACAGCAGGTCACTGGCCACCATCCATACCCCTGGAATGACAGGCATCACAGAAGAATCACACGTATGCCTCATATATCACTTCTGCTTGTCCTAACATTGCATTTGCCAGCCAAACTATGTGCCAGCCAAGAAAGGCTCATTTCAAAACAACAATGGCAGACAGTGGAGAAGCAGACGTCATACCCATAAGAGAAAGCAAGCTTATAACAAACCAGTCTCCCAGCTGTCTATGTTTGCTAGAGCAGTATTAACACCCTGTCCCCATGTGTGAGCCTGTGTCTGTCATATATGGGCCTGTACACATGTCAGTCTGTGATAGGTTGACAGCTAGAGTCAACCTGCAGTCTCATAATAACATAGCAACACAAACCATTTGAGGTATTATCATTATGGATCATCAGGGATTATCCTGGACATCATTAACAGGGGCATTGGCAAACTCCAAATACTTGACCCACACAGTCTGCCTTTCTCAAGGGGAGGTATGTCAGTGTACTCTGGATGACTTCCCTGAGACAAACAACAAAGGCATTGATGATAGAAAGATGGTGCACTCTGGGCACCTTGACTCGGCCAAAACCTTACACACTATTCCCCACTTGGCCAGAGAACATGACCTCTGTCAACTAGGCAGCAATTTGTATGTTACCAGATGGGTAGCAAACTGGTTGGGTAGCCATGTCAAGCAGTACACTTGTAATGAGTGGCATATCCCAGGGATCAGTCTGGGGGCCTCTGGTATATGGGATATACTTCTCTGAGGTGCAGGTCAAAGACACTGGTCTATGACTGACCAAGTTGGCAGATGACTGCAAGCTGGGAACAGTCATCAATACCCAAAGTGATGTGGACATTCTACAACAGGGTCTCACCAAAACAAATGACTGCTACCAGAAACATGGCCTCAAGCTGAATGCCTGCAGATGCATCATCATCCCATTCAGGGAGACTCATGTCCCCTCCCCACATATTGTCACATGAACAACAATGTCCTACATACACAATCAGTAGTGAGGCATTTGACCACCCAGGTTGATAGCAACCTGAAGTCTGAGCACCATAGATGGGCCAACACAAAAGTAAGGGTATCTCATCCAGGGGCAAAGAGGTAATAAGATCCATGTATTCTAACCTTATAATGCCACTTATTTTGTACAATGCTCCCATCAGCATGTACCTCACAAAGCACATAGAACAGCTGGAAAGACCACAGAGGTTCCTCACTGGGATAGTTTAGGACCCCAAACACCTACACTACACAGATAGGCTAACAGCACTGTTCCTGTACTCAGTTCCATACAGACTCCTCAGAGGTGACTTCAGTCTGGCATACAAAGCAATCCAGACCCTGCCTTGATGCACATCTGGAAGTCAAGAACAACTCAATCAACCTGTAGGCGCAGCATCAACCTGGTCTTTGATATTAGTAGGGTTTATTGGTGTGACAAATATGTGTCCCACAGACTCCTGCATCTGTAGAATACATTTCCTGTCCACATCAAGCCGAGTGCTTCAATACCCCTTGTGAAGTGTTCCCTGTATAAGTGCATGGGAAACAGACAATTCAGTCCTGTGATTCCACCTGTGTCCTTGCTGTACAGGGGCTCTGGGTGCAGACATGTCTTAACATGGGCTACACCCTCATCTGCAAGGGTTTTAAGGTCTTCAGGGCCAATAGCCTAGTAACTTCATATCAATCTATCAACCTATAAACAAATGTCTGTCACTGGTTCGCCACATTGCCCTATACTGCTCTGCCACTGACATACCTGAAAATCACAGTGCTATGTGGAATATACCACACATATAATGGGCATATCTACTCAGTAGAATGCACTCTGTACCCACACCCATACCTCTCAACCATCTTTAGAGCAAGAAATCTGGACAATATCATAAAAAAGTAGGACAAAGGCCAACAAATAGGGACAATATTAAATATTGCTCTCACAAACCTAAAACATTGATGGAATAACAGGTTTTGCAATAGCATGAATTTTCTGAAGGTTATGAAGTCTGAAACTCAAATGTTCTGTCATTATTTTCTAACTTCAGTCTTTAGGTATTTGCCATTAACTTGCCAGAAAACAACAATTTTATGAAAAATGGACCAAAATTATGAGACAAACATCTGGACATTCTGCAAAAATCTGTACAGTTGAGAGGTGTGAGTCACACCAGGATATGACTTTTCAGTTAAGAAGAATAACACACAAGCAGGTGATCTCCAGCCAGTATATCTGTTTACACAGCTTCAACAGCCAATCGGCTGAAGCCACACCTCTCAACTGGCTGGATTGGGCAAAAATGTCTATAGTTTGGTTCATAATTTTGGTCTGTGTATCATACATCTCATATTTCTCAAGTAAATCACTGTGATGATCTGAGGATTTTTGTCAAAAAGTAATGACACAATACATTTCAGTGTCAGATGTCATATATGTCAGAACATGTCTGCTAAAACAAATCCTTTTGCACTAGCAACTTTCCAAATTAATAAGAACAATATTTACAGTATCTTCCTATGTTTGGGCCATTGTCCTCCTATTTTGGCAGGCTATCTCTAGATTCCTTGCACTAACAGTTTGATAGGTATGTCTGTAGCACATAAAACCCCAGACTGGAGTACAACCATCTCTGGAATGGAGTCCCACTCTTACTATAGAAGGTCATACTGGGCATGCTCCTACACTTAGAGAATTACAGCCCATGTCTAAACCCACATCAGACTATATAAGTGTATTGTGCATAGATGCCCTTGCATACAGACAGCTATGTACACCTTAACTGCCTCTACCCACACCCATCAGACAGGATTACCCTCAGCTAGCTGTAGGTGACCCATATGTGATATATCTGCATCTGTTGCGTGTGATACACAGAAATATATATGGACAACATATAACAATATTTTAAGCATACACACACATAGATATGGGGAAGAGAGAGAGACAGACAGTGATAGAGAGAGAGAAAGAGAGAGACACAGGGAGACACACATTGAGAGTGAGTCATAGACAAGGATACCCTGAAACACATATAGTGGTATCCTGTTGCAGACAGTTGCATACCAGTGGTAAACAGTCACATGTGCCAGCATGAAGGTGAGCTTCTTTGTGTAATAGTACTGAGATAGGAGTTGTAATATCACATCACCTGTCTGTGTGTGTGTGTGTGTGTGTGTGTGTGTGTGTGTGTGTGTGTTTGCAGTTTAAAGTATTAAGAGGCCTTTCCCACACAATACATTTCCCAGTGTCCTACTTTACAAGATCTGCTAATGTCATTCACCTTAGGCATATTTTTGGACACTTGTTAGCCCTATAATCTCTGTGGCATGTGCAATAACCATGTAAGACTATAGTACAAATAACTAGGTAGATAGAGGTTCTAATCTCAGTCCTGGAAAGTGTATGTGTTTATAGGTTAAAAAGCTTTAGGACATTCCCACACACTACACTTCTCATTGCTCTACTTTAGCAGTCCTACTGATGTCAATCACTTTATACCTTTGGACAATGCAGCCCTGTAAGTTATGTGGCACATGCAAAAACTACATAACAGTAAAGTTCAAATAACTAGATAGGCAGGGATTCTAATCTCAGTTCTGACAAATGTGTGCTTAAGTGTTTGTAGGTTAAAGTGTTTTGAGGCCTTTACTACCCAGTTCACTTCCCATTGTCATACTTTACAAGGGCTGCTGATGTTATTCACCCTAGAAGTACCTTTGGACAGCCCTCATCGCTATAAGCTCTATGGCATGTGCAATAACTACATAACATTATATTACAAAAAAAATAGATAGGTAGGGGTTTCAATCTCAGTTCTGGCAAATGTGTGTGTCTAAGTGTGTAGGTAGACGTGTTTTGAGGCCTTTCCCACCCAATACACTTCCAATGCCATACTTTACAAGGGCTGTTGATGTTATTCATCCAAGAAGTACCTTTTGTCAGCACCCCAGCCTTTTAAGCTCTGTGGTGCATGCAGTATCTATGTAGCAGTATAGAACAAATAACTAGATAGGCAGGGGTTCTAATCTCAGTTCTGGCAAATGTATGTTTGTGTGTGTGTGTGTGTGTGTGTGTGTGTGTGTGTGTGTGTGTGTGTGTGTGTGTGTGTGTGTGTGTGTGTGTGTGTGTGTTTGTGTGTGTGTATGTGTATAAGTGTTTGTAAGTTTGTAGGTTAAGGTATGTTGAGGCCTTTCCCACCCAGTACACTTCCCACTGCCATACTTTACAAGAGATGCTGATGTTATTCACCCTAGAAGTACCTTTGGACAGCCCTCAGCCCTATAAGCTCCATGCTGTGTGCAATAACTACATAACAGTATAGTACTAATAACTAGATAGGCAGCGGTTCTAATCTCAGTTCTGGCAAATATGTGTGTTTGTGTGTATGTTTGGAGATTAAAGTATTTGGAGGCCTTTCCCACCCAATACACTTCCCACTGCCATACTTTACAAGGACTGCTGATATGATTCACCTTAGAAGTATGTTGGGACACTCTTCAACTTTGTAAGCTCTGTGGCTAATGTGATAACTGCATAACACTGTAATACAAATATCTCGCTAGGTAGGAGTTCTAAACTCAGTGCTGGCAACTATGATTTTGTGCATAAGCTAAAGTGTTTTTGAGGCCTTTCCTACCCAGTACACATCCCATTGCCCAACTTTACAAGGCCCACTGATGTCATTCACCTTAGAAGTACCTGTATACACTCTTCAGCCCTATAATCTCTGTGGCGCATGCAATAACTGTATAATACTATAGTACAAATAATTAGATAGGTAGGGATTCTAAACCCAATACTGGCAACTATAGTATGGTGTGTATTTGTGTGTGAAGCATACCCCCTGTGTATGTGTTGGTTATTCCATTTTAAGGCCTGTTGACTCCCTGTCCATGGCAGTTCATTAAAGAGGCAGTTAATGGCATCTGCCTTACATGTACCACGTTAACTACACAGGCCATACCAGTCATCTATACAGATGTATATGGAATATTCAGATGTTTGCAACCTATATGGGGTCTGTATCCCCTAACAATGGGCATTTATGAGTAATTATTGTAAAATATGTCACTGTTACTGCAGTGACAGACATGTCAGCATCGGACATCATATCTGTCTGAAAGATCATGCTGATACAAAGTCAGGTACTCTATCATATGCCCGGGTAAGTAAGAGCTATTTATGAGACCAGTTGCTATTTTGGGTGTTTTAACCCACCATTCATGAAGGCATTCCCAAGATTACTTGTTGTAAGAGGTAGTAAGTTATGTCCCCAGCATATAATCTCAGTGGTGAATGTAATGTGTATGTAGCACTATAGTACATACAAGTGGATATGTAGGGTTAGTATCTATTGGCAACAGTGTATGTGTTTCTGTATACATATCCCCTGGGGCTGTCTTTACTGTGTGTATGCAATGGTTATATCATTTTGTGTGGCTCTTCAACCAGTTAACTCCCCCATTGCCAATCTAGTTGCAGCCTCTACAGATGTCATCCTCCTTACAAGCACAGTTACACAGTTTCTAACACAAAGGCACTGTGGTGCATGCAATTGTCATATAACTGTGTATTGTACATAAAATGATAGGTGGGTCATCTAATATGAGAAGTGTCAACTCTGTGTGCATGTGTATTTCAATGCATGCCATGCAGCAGTGTGTGTGTGTTTCAGGTGGCTCTACCATGTTAATGGCCTCTGAACCCACCATTGGCAATCCTAACAGCCCCTGCAATTGTCACCCACTTGAATAATAGTGGCAGACACTGCAACACTACATTAGCTCTGTGGTGTTTCTGATATGTATCTAGCAGTATCATTTGTAAAACCGGGCAGGTAGAGGTTCGTCTATTAGCAGGGGCAGGTCACACACAAACAGCATCCACCTTGTGAGTGACCTGAACTGGCTTTGTTGGCAGCTTGGATGTGTGTCACACACATTGACCCTCTTGGGGAATGGACACCCTGTCCACATCAGGCAGAGTAGCTACCTACACCTTTGCAGATGTAACATGGTCAACTGGATGGTAAATGACACATACACCCTTGGGATACCACCTCTGTCCCTGTTGGATGGATACATCCGCTGCTGCCTTGCATACACATGGGCTAACTTGTGGCCTAGGGATATGGCTGCTCAGGGCCCACAGCCTAGTAACCTGATATGGTACATTGAGTACCATAAGTGGCCTGTCTCCTGTGACAGACTGTGTTATGTATCCACACACACCAGTGCAATTGACTACTGGGTGTCCCCTATGGGCAGTATTACAGTATCATGTCTTCAAGCCTACATCCCACAAATAGGTGAGTGCTCCTACAGGTGCATGTGGACATTCCAAGAGCATCTGAGCTACACAATAACTGATGTCAGTGCATATGTATTGCAGGGTGACCACCTCATAGGTGTCTGACATCTTCACCACACATATGTTTGTATAATGTGTACATGTGCCTGAAAGATGTAGACCCACTTGCCAGACAAATGTGTATTACCACACACCAATTGAACAATACATGATGTTTGTCCATATAGTCTGGGGAATGTGTCTGTGGCATGCCAGACCCCTGGGTGCAGAGTAATTGTTCCTGGGTATCTGGTAGTGTATCCATTCCCTTACATTGTATGCTTAGTATGCATGCACTCCTGCTTACCCAGAGCCAGCATTCACCCACTACTACCACCTATGACTTGCTGTCCTGCTGCAGGGGTCACCAGGTATGCTATCCATAGTTGTGAAGTGATCAAATACAGGTGTGGAGTACACACTCACCTAGGCAGAGTATGTCAGGAATGGTCAGGGAGACCTGGACAATCTATGAAATAACCCTGTATGTCATTCTCAGACAGAGATGGGCTCAAGTGACAGTACACACTGTGATATGCCATCTGTATCCACCAGTATGTACTGTCAGTGTGATGCACCTGCACTAGCCCAATCATCATGGAGCCTAAATACTTACCGCTACCACCGGAGAGGGATGTACACAATGGCAGGATGACAAGTACATGCACATTAAAGCACAATTACCCTTCAGAGCACACAGAGGTCAAAGTCAGTGTGGGGATCATCTCTCCCTCTTTCTCCACATCCCCAATAACACTCCCCACTGGCACACCTATGAGGTTAACATCTCAACAGAGTGGTCAATCCAAAACATCTGTCAGCCTCTCTGTCCAACCAGTACTTTGGGTCTTTGTCCAAGTAGGTGACACACACACTTTGCTATTAGAGTTTTGAATCACACACACACACACACACACACACACACACACACACACACACACACACACACACACACACACACACACACACACACACACACACACACACACACACACACACACACACACACACACACACACACACACACACACACACACACTGTCTCCTGGTAAATTCTGGCACAACTTTGCTACATATTGGCCCTTCAACCCAGACTTCAAGGTAGTTATGACTGCCACAATCCATCTTTTTAAAAGCTACTGTAAGGCCCTCAACAAAGGGTGACAAATCCTACTGTGTGATGAGCCTATTAGCATAATGGTAAGTGTGGTCAAGACCAAGGCTATTGGAGTTAGCTATACAGTGTTACCATGTGCATATGCAAGTACTCTAAAAGCTGACTTAGTGCTATACAGACCAGGCACAATGATAAGGTTTAACGATATGTGATAATAACTAATAAAGGAACAAGAAAACACTCTATCAATGCAGTAAGATATGAGTTCAGTATATAACATACAGTTTAACACAAATTTCTGCACCATTTGGTTACTAGTCACATAACCTATATAGGTCTCTTACATTTGTAAGACAAGCATATGCATCATAGTAGTATTAACAAGTGACATATGAATATTTACAACATCCCAGGTAGTTGGTCTGGCAGTGCCACAGTCAGTATTGTACAACAGACACTCCAGTAGTAGTCATATGTGTGCTGACCTTTGCTGGGGTGACAGGGACCAGAGATGTGATCTGTGTCACTGCAGACAGAGCCATCATGGATGGCCATGGGTGCTACACAGCAACATGTTAGTCCAGCAAGTCTTGTTGAGACATATTGTTTAACTGCCCCCCATTCCCACTCCTCTTTTCTTGATATACTGGAAAATATTAGGGTTCAACCAAACACCCAAATAATGGGAGATTTCAACTACTCCACCATTAACTGGGAAGACTACTCATGTACCAACTCATTCACTCAACGCTTTCTGGAATTCACAAATTCCAAATGCCCAGCATCAACTTATCCACACCCCCACCACAGGCAACAATATTCTAGACCTAGTCATTACCAACATGAGTGACCAGTGTTCCACACCTGAAATCAACTCCTCATTGGTCAGTTCCGACCATAAGCTAATCACCCAAGATATCCGTATCCCAACCCACCATTAAGGAAACCACAGTAAAATAATTTCTCCAAAGCCAACCTCATGCTTCTTAAGACAGAAGTGGTGAACTTCATGACACCCATGCAGATGTACAATACAGTTACGACTGCTGAATCCTACACAAATGTACCCTATAAGCACTTACACGAGTGCATGGATCATGCTATCCCAAACAGAACCAAGACGCTATCCTCCAAAAAAAAAGGAAGCCAATCTGGTGGTCCCCTGCCATAAACAAACTCTACAACAGAAGGAAGAAACTGTTGCAAAAGAGTAAAATCCCTTGAGTGGAGGAGATCCCTGGTCAGCCTTAGTAAGAAACTGAGATCCCTTATAAGATCCTCCAAAGCTAGCTACGAAAACAAAATCACCACTGATTCTAAGGGCAACCACAAAGCATTCTATAGCTATGTCAAGAATCTCAATGGCAACACCCTGATCTGCTCTCAGTTACACCACAATGGCATGAACATTACAGAACCAACTGATATTGCCAACATCCTGGCAGATAGGTTCAGGGCTAACTTTACCCCTCTCTCACCACCTAAAGGGCCCATATCTATACAGGATGAATGCAGAGTTCCTGTAATCACATCTATGCAGGTAAAAGCTGCACTCTCTAAAATCAAAAACACAGCATCCGTGGGACCAGACAACATCCCAGGCTGTGTTTTACATGAACTTCAGAATGAACTAGCTCTCCACCTAAGCACCATGTTCAATCATAGTCTCACGTCAGGCTTTGTGACCACTGAATGGCACACAATAACAGTTATCCCACTCCACAAAGGGGGAGCCACCACTGATCCTGGGACCTACATATGTTCCATGGCCTTGCAGAGCAGGCTCGTCAGGCTAATCATCATGGAACTCATAAATAAAGATATTGGTAACTTCCAAACTCTACACCCCACCCAGTTCAGGTTTGTGAAAGGCAGATCATGCCTTCTGAACCTGATTGACTTCTTTGAGGCAGCCACCAAAGCCGTAGGCAAGGGTAAGATGGTTCACACAGCCTATCTTGATCTGGCCAAGGCTTTTGACACCACCACCCTTTCTGGAATTATAGCTAAACTCACTAAACTATGTATAATTCCCTATGTCACAAGATGGGTTGCCAAGTGGCTCACTGACAGAACCCAAACTGTAAAAGCTGCAGACTCCAAATCTGACTTCAAACCAGAGACAAGTGGAGTACTACAGGGTTCAGTCCCGGGACCTCTCCTGTTTGGTATCTACTTCTCTGAAGTACAGGCTAACATAGAAGGCCTCTGTCTAATGAAGTTTGCAGATGACTTCAAACTAGGAGCCATAGTCAAGTCCCCAAATGATGTGGACATGCTACAGAAGGACCTCACTGAGACAGATGCATGGTGTCACAGGCATGGCCTCAAGTTCAGTGCCAAAAAGTACATTGTTTTCCCCTTTGGTTAAAAACTCTGCATCCATGAACTACCACATAAACAGCAGTCTTCTTAATGCCGCATGTGTGATAAGAGACCTTGGGACTCAGGTGGAAAGTATCTCCTTTGATAATCACATCACCACAGTAGTCAGGAAATCCTTCTATGTGGCACATTTCATCACAAAAGGGTTCTCATCCAGGAAAAAATAGGTCATTGTTCCCCTCTACTCGGCACTCATTAGACCCATTATAGAGTACAATACCACTTTTGGAATCTACCTCACAAGACATCTGCAGTAGCTGGAAAGGCCACAGAAGTACCTCACAAAGAGCATTACTGGCCTCAAACAAATGCCCTACACTGACCATCTCAAAAAACTCCAGCTTTACTCTGTAGCATATCGCCTACTCCGAGGAGATCTCTGCCCAACATATAAAGCTTTGCTAAACCCAGAGCTGTTGGACATGTTACACCTAAAGAAATCCCAATCCCTCCGAGCTACACACTTTAGGGATCTAAACCTTGTCACCACAATAAACAGGACATGTTGGAGGGATAGATTCCTGTCCCAGAGACTTCCTATACTCTGGAACAAGCTATGCATATATGTCAAGCAAAGTTCCTCATGAGCACTCTTCATGAAAAATCTTGATGAGTGGATGGGAAATAGGAAATACACCCCAGGGATCACTTATCTAGCTCAGCTCAACAGGTGCACAGGAAATTAACTTTCTTGGGTGGCGTAAGCCTGGGAACCTTGTTGGCTAGGCTTACTTAGGCCCTTGGGCCAATAGCCTAGTACCTACCTATGAACCTATGAACTTCCTATTTCCCATGACTGCCTCCTCCATCGGTATTACATTGCATGCTTAATTGTTTGACGAATCTGTTGTAGAGTTGTAGTTGTTTCTCAGAGTACTCCAGAGGTATAGATTTCTATAGTTGCAGTCAGTCTTTTCATACAAAGATTCAGACCTGTTTTGCATAGACAGTAGCTTGCCTTATGTAGGTAATGCTCATGAGCAAGTGATGACCTGTACACCAGTCAATGTTTCCCACTTGCTAATTGCATCCAGCACAACTGTGTTGTCTTTCCATTAGCCAATGGCAAAGCAACACAATGCTATAATTAAGTTCTTCATGTGGGATTTGCCCCTTTTCCTTGCCTGTGAGGAGGACATTTTGGAGGCATGGGAGCTACAGCATCACAGAGTGTAGGTGGAAATATTGTCCACTGTTTGGATTGATGTGCTATGTCCACAGTTTTGCATGCTGTATCGGCATACCTGTCAACATATTAGCACAAAAAATGTGGAGAAAGCCAACAAAATGGGAGACAAAGTTCCAGCTTTAGGGACAGCTTTTACGTATTGCTGTTATACAGTTAGAAACTTGCTAGAGTAACAGGGTTTGTTTGGATATGCATTTTCTGTTTGATTTGATGTCTGCCATTGATATGTATATGACATAACTCCAACTATCCATATTTCCGCAGAATGTCCAGACATTTGCCTCATATGTTTGGTCTGCTCCTCATAGAATTATTATTTTTTGGCTAATCACTAGGATGATCTGAGGACTGAAGTCACTAAATAATGACATCCATTTCTTTCAGACTTCATATCCTTCAGAAAATGTATGTTAAAACCCACGCTGTCATTTCAGCAACTTTTTCAGTTTGTAACACCAATATTTAAAATATGTTCCTATTTTTAGGGCTCTGTCCTCCAAGTATGTCAAGCTTTGTCCAGATTTCTTGCACTAAGAGGTTGAGAGGTATGGTATATCATTATTTAGTGACTTCATTCCTGAAATCATTTCAGTGATTTAGCAGAATCCTGAGGAATGTTATGAGGAAGAGGCCATAAATATGGGCCCAAACACTGGACATTCTGTGGAAATCTGTACAGTTAAGAGTTATGTGTCTGGCCATTGTTAACAGACTTTCAAGATTGTGTGGCAGTGTAGTCTGTAAATGTTTGTTGGGCTGAGTAGGGAAAGGGGCAGATATGAGTGTCATAGATCCTTTTCTATTTGACTGTGCATACTGCTACAGTTGATGGGGGTCTATCAGCTGTATATGTTTGCAGGGACAAACTGAGACATGTCCCTTAAAACATCAGGATTCCAAGTACAATGTGATTAGGGGCAGTATATATAGGAGTAGTGTGTGACTGGAAATCGGGATGTTTGTTAAAAGAGTCATTATACTGTAGAGGTCAGTTGGCTTCGTGGTATGTTGCTTTGACTGTAGTGCAAATCGTTCTGGGTTTACAATTTCTGTTCTTCCCTACAGTTACATCCCTGTAGTGCATATTATATTTGCAAATGCATCAGCAATTCCCCAGAGCAGATTTGGTGTAGTGTTACGATCCTCTGTCTGTAGTTCACAAGGTGCTGGGTGAAATGCTTGGCAGCTCAGTGTTTTTTCCCTAATGTTACATGACTGCACACATACCTCTCAACTATCAAGATTTTCATAGCATTTCCAGGTGTTTGGCTTATATGTTTGGTCTGTTCCCCATAAATGTTGTGGATTTCTGACAAATCACTGTGATGATGTGAGGACTTGAAGTCACTAAATAATGAGAAGTATTTGGGCGTCAGATGACATATTTCAGAAAATATATGTCAAAACAAACCATGTTACTGTAGCAACTTTCTAAGCTTATAAAATAAATAATTAAAATATGTCCCTATTTCTGGCAATTTCTCCCCCCACTTTGTCAGGCTTTGTCCAGATATCTTGCTCTAAGAGATATATATATATATATATATATATATATATATATATATATATATATATATATAAATTACTAATTCCACAAGTTTGTTTCTCTAATGTTGGATGACTATCCTGCATGATATATTTACTGAAGCATTACTAATTCTCACAGCTCTGGAGTGCATGGGATTTTGGGTTAAAGACTTAACAAGGATGTGTATTTTTCCCTTATGTTAGTAATGCATGATATGTTTGTAAAAGCATTGCACATTCCCACAGCTCATATGGTGTAGTGATACTTTGCTCTGATTATAGTGCACAGGGTCCTGGGTTTGAGACCTGCCCATGTTGGTTATTGCTTTGCTAGGCAGAACAGAGATAGATTGATTAAAGCAGTTTTAAGCAGTTGTAAGTGGGTTTGCATGATGCTAAGCTATGCCAAAGTTGCTTAGTCCTGCTTGGTTTCACTTAGCAGCACTTACTCCTACTTAAACCTGTGCTAATTTCAAAAAGTAAAAGTAAAAAAGGTGATAGGAAAGTGGTGAAATGGGGGCAAGCAGGGGGTAAAACATAAGGAAAAGCAGCTATGGATGTGCAGGATGGGTATAGGAAAGGATCATAGTTCTACATTTCTTCTGCAGTATCAGCTGTGAATGTTGTTGAAAATTTGGAATTTACAGCCTCACACCCCACAGGGAGGGGTGTTGCCAACATAGTTTGAGGGTAGATTGATTTATGTCACTGTACATGGGTATGAAATGTAGAGCTATGCATGGGGCAATGATTTTTTTGCAGGACAGATGCCCCCCCTTTTTTAAGGTGAGAGTGGGATGTTGGGAAAGGACTGTAGGTATGTTTAGGGAGGTAGGTTGGGTAGGATAGGTTGCATATGCAGACAGACAAGACACACAAGACAGCAGACAGGGGCAGTATGTGACACATGAGGGTGTAAACACCTTGGATGGGGACGGTGGTTGGAAATCCGAAGCCCATGAGCCTCCAAATGGATAGAGTGGGACTGAGATCCCCACCCATGGGCAGTCACCACTGCACCTTCATGGCCCTGAAGGTGGCTGTGTTGGGGGCTGGACAACAGGAGCAGGCTGCTCTTTGAGTTGCTCCAGTCTGCCCACGATCTGGTGCAGGCATACATCCAACTCTGAGAGGATAACACTGTTCACCATACCCCCGGAACTTCCTGCAGGTTACCGGTTCCTCTCCATGCCCACACCCAAGGTAGGATGACAGGCCCCATCCCCTGAGGTGGTTCCACCCAAGGGTAGTGAAGGACCAGCAGATGGGGCAGTTCTAGATTGGGTCCTAGATGGGCTGGGGCCCAGTGCCATGGCCCGATGAGGTGGGACAGGTGGATCTACTGGGACTGGCCTTCCAAAATGTGCTATGGTGTTGAGGTTTTACAAAATGTATTGGATAGTCATGAGCAAAACATTTCAAAATTAGTTGTAACCGCATGCATGAGTGCTCCAATTAACCCAGAACAGTGGAATTCACACAATAGCATAGCAAACAGAACACATGCAAATAAGGAATAACAGTCAGAATTTTAGCAGCATGTCAGTTAAATGTGTGGCAACAGACCACCAACAATGGTATTTGAACAAGGTATGTTAACATGTGAACAATTAAATATATGAACAACAATAGAACACTTCCCAACATTAGATTTTTAGAACAACATACCTGTAGTTTATGGATAATAATTATTGATGCAGATAAGGAGTGGGGGTAGAGATAAAAAAGTCCATTAACAACTGTATAGGCTTCTATTTTTCACAACAGTACTGCTCAATACTCTACAGGTCTGCTCTCACTTTACATCGACCTGTGGCCCATTGCTTCTCTAACACATACATAACTGTTAAACTGTTAAGCTGGAATGGTATGCGACAAAGTGTGTCTACTCTGGGTAAATTACTGGGGTGGACTCATACATGTCAGAGTTACACATATGACTAACAAGGTGTAGCCTGCACTGATGTGTGAGTATGCTACTGGCATTCTTCAACTAGATTCATATCTGTGTCCAAGATTATTGGCAACAGTGATCACTAGCTATGACGGCATGACACTTGAGAGACATTTGCCAGGAAGAATGCTTGGTGTATGTACCTATCCTACTATCTTTTGCAGGCATGGGGTTGGACACTGGAACATTTGGACACAAAGGTTATTAGTATACCCATCATACAGTAACTATAATCATTTCTTTACTTGCAAAACCTGTGGAGAAAATATCTGGTAACACTACCTGACTATATGTACACATATTCAGGATTACTTGTCTGTAACTACTAACATATCATAGTACTACTCCCTGGATTCAAACGGTGGTCTGTGTGTGCAAAAATGAACAACAGATCTATTTTGCAACACACTGAGCTACTGGGAAACTAATGTCACTTGCTTGATTGATTTCTGCCTAATACTCACTTGGTTAGACAGTCTGTCCTTGTAATCTAAGTGAGTGTCACCAAAGACTGTAGTGGCAGTTGAACATACATGCCTGACAGATAGTTATTTTACTGTGTAGTAATCCTTTGAAAGCAGGTGTACACATTTAACTCCTAGTAGATGTGCATATGTGTGATCTGTACAGAGTATGGCAGGGTGCTAGGTTGCATACCCGACCCGTATACATTTGGACATCATATATTTGCAGTCTGCACCTATTACACTCTCATACTTGCCTGCATCAGCATACCCATATTCAGGACTACATTGATTGGAAATGCAAAGGTTAACACAAGGTGATGCTGCAAGGGACACACTGTAACCATTACACATTACTAATCAAGATTCAGATGTTAGTGCAGGACATATTTCATATTTCATTTATATCTTGTTTTACACATTCTATTTCTTCAACAACAAATCAGATTAAACACAACAGTTTGTGGTATACATTTTTATTTCAGCAGCATGACACAGTGCTTTCTTACAGGTGATATTCTACATTCAGTACTACTGCACATCGTGTAGATCAATATTTGTCTGACAAACTTTTTATTTATTCAATACACTCAGAACACACTATACCTACTGGCAGTAAACAATGTACTCCTTCTTATTTATTGCACTTTATATTGCAAGATAAATCTGTACTCACCAGACTCTCATTGAAACCTTGCCAGTCTGTCAGCATCGGCCACAAGATTGCTAGCTCTCTCCTCTGCAGCTGTAGGAGAAAAAAAACATTAAGCATACATGTTTATCACATACTCAGGCAAGATTTTGGTACTGCTATGGGTGAGATACTTACTCACTATGAGGCATCCCCATCTCTAGCTTCTTGGATCCATTGGGCCAAGAGCACCTCCTTCCTATGCATTAGCTCAGAATAATGATTCCAAACCTGATCACCAGTTTTGGGAATTCCAGTAGCACTGGTGAGATCATGTGCCTGATGGTCTCAGGCCTCTGTTTTGTACTGTGAGCCCTGGTACTGGCCCTGCAGCAGTCTGTGGTCATGGTCTTTAACAAGGAGCCTAGCCATGATCCTGGACAGCAAGATGCCCCAGTGCACTCCCTCAACAATGCCAAAAATAGTTACTGCAGAGATCAATCTACAACAGGTTCTGGCTGTATTCCCACCTGTGTGGTTTAAATAAGGTCATATCCCTGCCCTTTGCCACCATTGGACTAATTTTGAAAATACTGAGCACAGCTCAGTAGTGCACACACCCTCTAAGCTGAGTTGAGCAGTGCTTAAAGGGGAAAATGCTGAGCATTGCTTAGCTGTGTGTAAATCCACTCAGCTGGGTTGAATACTGCTTAAAATGAGACTTCTAAGCAATTATCATACTGGCAAAGCAGCACTTAGCACTGCTAAGCATTGATCAGTTTTCATTTTAAAAAATATTTCTGAATTGCAGATTAATTAATCATTGCTGACATATTATTAAGTGTATATAATTTACTTTACATGACGTCCCCCTATGATCTTTCATTACAATACGTTGGGGTGTGACTATACTGTATGGTACACTTGTGTTTACATGGATGATTTCATGTTATATTCACTGACATTTCAATTTTGGACCAGCTACACTACCCTGGTTAACAAATATCAATTACTACATCATTTAAGAAAAGAAAAATAATTTTAACAATGCTTCCCTATGTAAAAAGGAAGGGCTTGCCTTGGTACTCAGACTGTGAACTGCTCCATGCAATGTCGGAAATCTAACCACTACACTATCTCCCCATTAAGGATTTTAGCTATACATTTGTATTTAGTTCCTATAAGATGTTTAAGCAATGCTGAGCAAAGCACCACAATGTGCAAACCCCCTCAGCTACACTTAAACTTCACTTATAATGGAAAAATAAAAATTTAATACAACCACTTTCATTACATATATTAATACTAATGCTGATTCATATTTGGTAATACACTACCTGTCATTCTATCAACTTTCTAAGTCTGTATGTGCAATATGTTTTAGATTTGCCTTATTTTGGGACCTTTATCCCATGTTTATTTCATGGCTTTATCCAGCTTTCTTGGTGGAAGAGGTTCAGGTGTGTGCATACCTCTCAACTGTACAGATTTTTGCAGACTATCCAGGTGTTTGGCTCATATTTTTGTTTTGTTCCTCATAAAATTTGTGGTTTTCTGCAAATCAATGGGATAATCTCAGGATTGAATTCACTAAATAATGGCGTACATTTGAGTTTCAGACTTCTAATCCTTCTGAAAATGTTATGTTGAAACACACCCGTAACTCTATCAACTTTCTAAGTTTATAAGGGCTGTACTTAAGATATGTCCCTATTTTTTTTACCTTTGTCCCCTCATTTTGTTGCCCTTTGTCTGGATTTTTGGCACTAAGAGGTTGAAAGGTATGGCTGTGTGTCTGAGGACACACTTATACTGTAAAGTGCCATATGGCACTTTGTCCATGCAGGGGGTGTGTTACAGTTCCTGTCACATACCCCCTGCATTGCTTCATATTCACACTCCAGCTTTCAGTGCCCATGGAGACTGAAAGCATTGTAAAGTGCCGTATGGCACTTTCACAATGCAGGGGGTGTGTGACAGTACCTGTCACACACCACCTGCATTGCTTCCCATTGACAATCCTGCTTTCAGTATCCGTAGACACTGAAAGCATTGTAAAGTGCCATACAACACATTCACATTACAGGGTGTGTGTGACAGGTCCTATCACACAACCCATGCATTTATTTCATGTCCTACTACCTATTTCAGTGTAGTGTCTGTGGACACAGAAAGAATTTAAAAAGTGAGAGTGTAGGGGACATGTTGGATCTGCGAGCACTACTACAACATGCTACCTGCACTCATTCAGTGCTCGTGTCCACAGATCCATCTCAATAGCACACCTTTATTAATATGAAAGGCGCACTACTGAGAAGGGTATGCGGACATGAACACCATTCACTCCATGTAGGAATAATACTATTCCTACACAGCGTTTATTGAACCCTGGGGAATGTCTTTCAGTCCCTTCTTTGTATACTGAGATGATGTAAGAGGGTTATGTTGCTGCAGCAATCCTTTAAAAAGAAAACAGCTCCCTCAGACAGAAAGTATAATTCTTACCACTTTAAGACGAGATTAGAAGGGGCAAAGCAAAGTTTTGAGCTAAAACTAGTGACAGTTGAATTGCATGTTGACCTGTTTTACAGAGAGAGAAAATCACAGAGACATGCATATGATGAGGGCCTGTACAAGACAGCCTGACCTGGGAAATGCTAAAGAAGGCTGAGAGAATCCTTAGACTAAAACATACCCACTAAAGTTGGGTCCACAGCAATGCAGACACTATAGAATGATAAATAAAGGTCTGTGAACTGTGGAGATAAACAAGACAGAGCTGTCTGTTTTATTTCTGTTTTGAGGTAAATTTGTTTCAAACCACAAACCTAATGAAATATTTCTGGAAATGCTTTCTATTTCAAGTCCATTCAAAGTGCAAGAATACAGCCTTGAATCTGTTGAGTTCTCATTAAGAAAGCAAACTGAATATGCCTTAAGAGTGATGAATGCATAAAATTCCTACTATATTTGTATGTGTGTGTGTGTGTGTGTGTGTGTGTGTGTGTGTGTGTGTGTGTGTGTGTGTGTGTGTGTGTGTGTGTGTGTGTGTGTGTGTGTGTGTGTGTGTGTGTGTGTGTGTGTATATATATATATATATATATATATATATATATATATATATATATATATACAATCTGTATGTGATACTTTATTTTTTATTAATTTAACTTTACTGAGTTTTGTTTCTTTCACCTTCATGTATATGGGTTTGACTTATGTTCAGTAATATAATAGGTTAATTGGAATGACCAAGCATTAATGTTCCCTTTCAGTGGAGTCTTGTGAGAAAATCTTGAATAAAATTACAGAAAGAGAACAATAGGAAATATACAGTAATAAAAAATACAGTTTTATGCATTGATGACAATATTATTATATGCTACCCTCTACATGCTTTAAGCATAAAGAGTTAAAGGACAGAACAAGTTCCAGTTGTGACGTGCAGTACATAACGTTTTTCTCAAGTTTGTAGATGAATTTAGAAAAGTAGGGGGAGACAGAAAGTAGTACTTAGATTAGTTATGTGTAGAAAGGAAGTGGGAAAGGACAAAGAAGTGGTTAGTATGTAGTACTAAATTTGAGATACAGGATTTGTTTTGATTTGTTAGGACTTACTTTGGATCAGGTGTGATGAGAAGAACAGGACTTGCCTAGATATTCATTTCCATTTTTTTACAAAAGAGATTTATGCTGTTTTCATTTCCATTTTATTTATTTATGCATTTATTTACATTTGTTACCTGGGTGGGCTGGTTCATAGATCCTTTTCAGTCATGACCTTGTCAAGATAGGCAAGTACCTTTACAGACTAAACAAGCTATAAACAAGCATTCGGACAACAATCAGAAGAAAACAGCACGATGGAACAAGATGGCTGCCATCCTGTAAGCAGTGTAACTACATAGCTCTGCTTCTCTCAAAAATAAAACAACCAAATTCAATGGAAGAGAAGTTAATTTAACAGACAATAATCTTGCTAAAGCGACTTGAAGCTCACCTGATACAAATTTCGGCACCTAGTAGGGTCTGCTGAAGCAATATCTTAAAGGATTGTTTTGGATTTGTCTTTTCCTCTTTCTGCATGCCTCACTGCTGCCTACAGTGCATGTGGTCTGGATCTTACAGGCCTTCTCTCTACTGAAAATAAAAGAGACAAAAAGAAAACCCAGATATGTCTCAAGACCTCGATAACATGGAAACTCAAACTACTAAAGCGAAATTCTCTACTACAGCATCTCCAGAGAAAGATGTAACTCCCAAAAGAGCTAGAACTACTAAACAACAAGATATTTCTAAACCATCATCAAAAGTGAAAAACGACTCTACTAACATGGAGGATTTAATGATTGCTCTGCAACCCATCCAAACAGCAATTTAAAGCTTATCACAACAGCTTAAAACGTTTAATGAATCCATTGACAGAATTGTAACAAGAATTGATAAAACAGAAGCAAAGGTGCTGGACAATGAGGTAAAAATTGAACAGATACAGAATGAACAAATAAATAATACCACAAGCGTTATGGTCATTCAGCAGAAACTATTAGACCTTGAAGCCAGATCCAGGTGTAACCGCCTTATATTAAGAGGCATTTCGGAGCATTTTGATCAACTTGCTTTGTTGGAAAACATACCTACAATCTTTCCTTTATTCCTTGACAAAACACCTCTCTCAGATAAAATAATAATTGAGTGTGCTCATAGAGCTCTAAGACCACCATATGACAAATCTAAGCCAAGACCTGTTTATGTTAAGATTCTTAACTACCAACATGTAAGTAAATTACTAATAGCAGCCAAGAATAAAAAATACATAGAATGGAATGGCTCCAAAATATTTCTTTCAGCTGATCTTCCTGCTCCGATAAAACTAGAGAGACAAAAACTAGCTCCCTTTTGTGCATATTTAATTAATAAACAAATCAGATTCCAAATGAAGTACCCCAACACTCTTACTTTCTCACATCAAGGATCAAAATTTTCCGCTCAAAACTACAAGGAAGCATCTGCTATCTTCACGACAGTTTTCAATGAATCTCCGGAACAAACAACACAAAATCAGTAAATCATACTCTGCGGATGGTGCTCCTGGATCGTTAAATAGTATTAGTCCGGTTTGTATAGAATTCTAACTCACCTTGATAATATGCTTCTACGAAGCCACCACAGTGTCCTGAGAGGTCGATCTTTGGCCCAGCTCCTTCGTGGCATCCACGGGAACACTATAGAACTACTAGCCGGCCGCCATGTTTGTTTACTACCTGTAAGAACTTTGACCCTCTTATTTCCCATGAATCAAGGAGTCTCTTAAAGTGGTAAGACTCCTGCATATCCAGATCGACGTAGGGACGGCTTTTCAAGGTGCACCTACTATCTACCAACTACAGGAAGTAGCAAGATCCCTTCCGAAACAAGCGCAAGTGTATTGTATCACAATTCATTTTGAACTAGCCTTGTTTAACCCTCCGGTCTCATCACGACGGAGTTTTCAAGGGATCTTCGTATCCAGGTACTGTTATTCCTATCCCTGTCTTCCTTATTCAGCTCTGATAGCAGACTCCGAAACAGAGAGAAAATGGTTCCCTGAATAGCAGGAATCTGAGCGATTGGCTCAGCAGTATGCGTTTTATTACTTAGTACTGTTTATACATCACATATTAAATTTAAAAACTCCTAAATGAGGGTACATTCTTTACATATAATCCTATATAGTGGATTTCACTCTTTAAGCCTTCAGTTACGTCCTGATATTTGTAGATTGGCTTTCATTATATATCCTTGGTATGAGGAGGCACCCTACCTAGAACGGGTTCATTTTAATTTGCTCATTAGCTGATGGTATTATAATTATATTCTAATTATACAGTATGTATTGTCACCAGTATAATAATGCTTGAGCAATGTGTTTTTTTAATGGATATATCTTGCTTGGGTCTTCACTGAGATATGTACTGACATTTACATGGCTCTGAGTGAACAGGGACTAATTAAAACTGTCTGCAACCCCTTTGTGTTCAAATCCAATGAAGTCACATGGAAAGGCCAACAATGTCCATGTTCTGCAAAACTGGATACAAATCAGTGTTCTAAATGCTTTTTCTATTCTTAAAGTACAGTGTTAACTGTTCTCTCACAAGTTAAGGAAGTACAAGTCTCTGTATTTATTACTGTAAGACATGACCTCTTTCTCTTTCTAAGTAACCACTGCACAACTTTTGTAGTGAGCGTAACCAGCTGTGTATATATATTTTTTTTTTTTTTTTTACAGGTAAGTAGGCTGATGTAGGACCCGCAATGCAACATTTTTAGGGGTGGGCTGTAAGTAAAATAAAATGTAGAAAGGAATATTTGTGAATTTTCTCTGTATGTTACGAAGTGGTCAAATATGAGTAGTAATCGCTTCTGCAATAGGTAACATCTAGGAAATTGTCATATCAAAAGGAAACAAAAATTCCAAGTCCTTCTAGAGTCTTTCTAGGGACAATGTGTTTTCAGAGATTGTTTACACCCCATCCAAGACTGGAAATGAGGCGCATCTACCACATAAACCAGAAAAGTATGACTTTATATGAGACTCAAATGACTAAAGAGAATCAAATGAAACAAAGAAGGCTTTTAAGCATAGCTTTGGTCTGGGTCCAATAGTCAGTCGCCTGTGTTTATCTTTGAAGTGAATGTTCAAAACAGTGTGATGTCTGGAGGCTTGGCGAAGAGGTATGCAATAGCAGAAGTGGCCGTTAAGGTTATGATGCAAATGCTTTAATGGAGCTCATCTATAATATACAAGATAAAACGAGACCTTGGGTTAAGAAGACCATAGCCTCGGGGGTATCATCCAATAGTGCAGGGGTGGCCATTATAATTAAGAATACTTTCTTGTACGATATAGTGAAAATTGACGCAGATAATGAAGGTAGATGGTGTTACTTTATCACAACCTGCCCTTACTTAGACAAACCTATTCTTCTCATCAATATTTATGCCCCATGCTCATTCCAACAGAACTTCTTTATGAAGATATACAGTCTTCTTACTTCTTTTCCTAATCACTATTATATTATAGGAGGAGATTGGAATTCCGTGCAGGACCCCCAAAAAGATAGAACGAATACTAAGACCAAACCTAATCTCCCTGCTATTAAGTCCATAACAGAATTGAAGGAGGATTTCAATCTATTTGACCCCTATATATATGTAGACGCCCCACATAAAAATAATGAATTCACTTTTTTTTTTCTAATTGCGCTAAAACTTGGTCTAGAATAGACTTCTTCTGATTTCCTCAGTCTTTCATAGCCTTGACATTTCCTTTACCAAATTTCCTAGAACCCTCTCTGATCATTCTAGGATTTCCCTCTCCATCCACAAGCTTAACAAATGTCCCGCAAAAAACACAACTAATTTGTGGCGCGTAAACCACAATCTCCATGTCAAAAAAGAGATCACTTCCCAAGTTGAAGTTTACCTTGACCAATTTCTAAAATCCAATGGATCCTTTCAGTCTCCCTTAGATTGCGAGTGGGCTGAAATTAAGGCAATGATCAGAGGTTTCCTCATTAACAAAGCCTCCTATTATAAAAAGCTGTTTAACAAAAAAAAATTTGACTTGACCTCTCAACTTCATAAGCTAGATTCTGAAATCCAAAAAAAACACACACCACATTTGGAAGAACAAAGGTTACGGATACAAAAAGAGTTACTATCTTTACAAGTAGACAGTCTTAACTTTCATGAGATTAAATCATTAGCCATATACGCAGATCTAGTCCAATTCCCATCTAAATTATTGGCTAGGATTGTCAACTTAAATAAATACTCTCCGCTTATACCAGAGATACATTATCAAGGGAAACAATATCAGAAGACTAATGAAATCATTAAAGTATTTGAAAATTTATACACCCAATCTATGGACCTACCAAAAATGTCCTCAAGAAAGAAGAGCTGCAAACTTTCCTTAACAATCTAACCTTTCCTAAACTAACCAAGAAGCAAAATCAATTTTTAGACAGAGAAATCACAATACAAGAAATAATTTCAGCCATTAATAGTCTTAAACCTAACAAGCCACCTGGCCCTGATGGGTTTACGGCGGAATTTTATAAGGCATTTATTAAAAAAATTCCCAGGATTTTGCTCCTATTGTATAAATATATAATTTTGTTCAGATTTAAATATATTCATTTAAATGCTTCCAGAACTATTCTTATTCCAAAGCATGATGCTGACCCCAAAAACCCTGGGAACTACAGACCCATTTCCACAGTTAATTTGGATATGAAGATTCTGGCCATGGTTTTAGCTAATAGATTGAAGGCTGTTATTCCATCTATCGTATCCCCCGAACAATCTGGTTTCATACCAGGTAGACAAACTAACAATCACACTCTATCGTTGGAAGCTATGATACATATCTCTTCTCTAAATAAATTCCCCATATACGCTTTAGCGGTTGACGCTTCTAAGGCTTTTGATCGCATTAGTACCGAATTTTTATTTGATACCTTGCCTTTCTTTAACATTCCAAACTCATTTATCAGGAAAAATTAAAATTCTATACTCCACAGCATATACTACAGTGCAAGTTAATAAACAAACATCTAACAGAATTAAAATTATTAATGGGGCCAGGCAGGGTTGCCCTCTTTCCCCTTTGTTGTTTAAACTTTATATTGAACCACTTTTTATACTAATCAAACAAGGTACTTTTCATCATCCACCTAGTATTTTTAACTCAAACATCTTTTTATCGGCATATGCTGTTGATTTGAACATATATTTTACACTCCCCTGCTCTGCTCCAATCAAAATTATATCTTCTATTAACTCTTTTTCCAGCCTCACAAATTACAAACTTAACAGAGAGAAGTCACTAATTTTCCCAATAAATATTCATTCTATGCTACCTAATATACTTACTAACACAGGTATTAAATCCAAGCAACAACTGCGTTATTTAGGTATATCCTTCTCTCAAGGAACTCCAATCATTATCAGGATAATATCATGAAATGCTGGACAGATGTCCAAAATGATCTTAACAGATGGGCTAAACTTAAGCTCCCTTTACTAGCCAGAACGGCAATCATTAAAATGAACTTTCTGTCTAGATTCCTATATCTATTCAACGCAACTATCAACATTCTACATAACAATTTCTTTAAAAATATCATATCTCTTCTTTCAAAATTCATATGGGCCCCCAAATCTGTTAGGATTAGCTATGCAAAACTTACCTATCCTAAGGAACAAGGTGTCCTGGGCCTACCTGACCTTAAAACCTATTATGAGATTATTAATGGAAGCAAAATTTTAAATATTGCTGCATACCACAAGGACCAATCCCTTTGGGCACCGGCATGGGTGGTCATGTATAACAAATATGTTTGAAGTATTGAACTTTAATCCTGCAGCTCTCCCATTCTTGAATAAAGCAAACATAGGCAGTCTGAGGCAAACTAAGGGGATCCTATTTAGTATAAAGTCTCTACAGAACTTGTTTAACTCCTTGCACTTGATACATTCATTCAATACGCTTCAACCACTTCACCTTAACCCCAATCTAAAATTGAATGGACATATGTTAAATCTAGAACAATATCCCCTTCTCTTGAATACTACCATTTCTGATGTTTTCCCGTATAGGTACCAGCCACTTTCCAGCCTAAGAACTAATCTGAATTTACCTAAAAAATATACAATCATATTACGACAAATTAGAGAACTTATATGGTTATATCTGGATCACCCTTTGGTCTCAAATAAGGATATATCAACTTGTAAAATACTGAGGAACTTGCTTCTCCTGAAGAAAAGGATAATCTCAAATACCTACAAGGTTATTATGTTAATTAAATCACAGAACATGCTATTTTTTTCTAATTACTGGCCTAAAATTAGCCCTTCTATTAACCATAGTCAAATCTCTAAGGCTATAAGATTAAGTTCCAAATTTATACCCTTAAAAAAAATGAAATATACTCAGCTTATGATAATGAATAATGCATACTTCACTCTGGATGTACTTAATAAAATCTTTCCCAATTACTCTCCTAAATGTCAGTTTTGTTCTAACCAAACTGATGATATTCTACATATATTCTGGAGTTGCAAATGTACCTACAAGCTATGGTGTGCTTTGAGGGTGTTACTTGAGAAAATCGGATACAAAAAATCTACCCTTTCCTGGGAATTTACTATTCTTCATATTCCACCTCCTGGTCTAACTGAGAGGAAGTATAAAGTTTTGATCCCTATTTTTATGTTAATCAAATACTATATATCCTTAAACTGGAAGAACAGGCAATCTCTATCCTGGGAAGGTTTTAAATCTTTAGCCATTAAGCACCTCAAAGCTCATAAACAGCTGTTCCTCAATATAAATCATAAGCCTATAATTAAAGAAGTATGGAGAATTCTATTTGATTATATATTGAAATGACTGAACTTCTTTTTCTCTTTTTTTCCAAAATTTTTTTTTTCCTTACGTTGATATCACCAGTTAATATCACAGTGTTCAGGTTATAGTTTAGTGTTGGGCAATGTATAATTGTATATAGTTAATGTGATGTATCTTTTTTCTTGTTATTAGTCAATGTAATGAATATGTATAATGTTGTCTTTTTGAATATTTTGTTGGCATAATATTTTTGGTTGAAGAAAATTATTAATAAAGAGATTTTTTTTAAAAAAAAAAGAAGAAAGCAGCACAGCAATTGGACAACAATCAGAAGAAAGCAGTACAACAATTGTATAGTAAACATGTAAGAAAGCAACAACATTTGGATATTCTTACTATGTGTCATAGGAATGGTGTTACATAGTTTGGTTGTGCATACTGTGTATAATGCGATACAAAAATGATTACTTGGCTTTGGCCAGAACAGGTTTCCTGTGAAGTAAGCTATCTTTGGGGTATGCATTTAATGAGAAAGAGATACCTTAAATTGGTCGTAGGTGCAAATGAGTGGTACGGATGAACTACCTCGGCATGGCTAGCCACCCGGTGGTGTTAACCTTGGCTCAGGATGATTGTTAGTGTTGAAGTGACACCCCAGTCCCATGGTCAAAGTGGGAAAAAAGGGTTGAGGATGGATGGACGGAGCTTAGATCATGGCATTTGTTAGGGTAGTCTAAGACATTGTAGTCAAGTTTCAATTGAGTATAATTAAAAATTATGAAGTTCAAGTTATTGGAGTTGTTGTAGGTCTGAACATTTTTTTTTTGGCTGGTTGATGGCAAATTCAACTATTTTGTTATAACATTTTGCTAGATCATGCAGACTTTGACTTTTGTAGGTTAGTTACTGTTGATGAGTCATAGAGTAATTTTATTAGTCAATGAGTACAGGTTGTTAGTGTCTAGGACTGAGGTGTTATGAAGTGCTTTATTCTGTATTACATTCTAAGCTTTTGATTAATTTTAACTAAGGCAGAGTCAACATTTTTTAGAAATTTGAGCTGGTGAGCTATGATTTAACTAGTAGTTTTGTTTGGGTCTATGTTATATTGTCAAATGTATAGAGAAGAAAAAAGTGGAGCCAGCAAATTGTAACATAAATGTGTAGGTTTATTAACCTTTCACAATAAAATTTGGATCTATTTGGATCAACGTTTGCTGGCTCCACTTTTTTCTTCTCTATACAGTTGATTCGAGGGCCGTGCAGCTGCTCACCGTGCAGGAATTTCTTTTTTTGTTATATTGTCAAATGGCCACATTGTTGAATGTATCATCTCGTCAACAAGGCAGACTGTCAAACCATTCTTAATGAGATCATGTTACAGTGGGATCCGGAAATTTGCCCTTTTCCCCACTGTAGTGCAGTCTTGGAGTTGGTATATATAATAAGCAGGGGGCGTTGGGGGCACATTGGGGGAGTCGGATGGACTGCATTGTCAATGAGATTACGTTAGACAATGTGGCCACTGACAATATAACATAGACCCATTTTGTTTAGGTGATGTGTTCAGTAGTTCTTTGGCTGTTTGTAAATATGTTTATTTATGGAGTATATTTCACAGTTAAGTAAGTGCTGAAAACCATAATTTATTTTTCAGGGGTTTAATATAAGTAATGATTCTGAGAGTCAAATGTCAGGCTTATTAAAGGAGGTGTGCTTAAGTGATTGTACATCTGTGAAGGACTTGGCAGTGCATATGGGGGTAGAATGACCTGTACATAGGAGAGAAGTTCTCTGGTTGACTGTTTTATTTTTGTTAATAGTGAAGATAGTAAATAATATAAGGCCTAGGATGGAGACTTCAGGACTCCTGTTTCAGTTGTGATAAAAATTGGTAAAAGGAGACTTTCTACTTTATAGCTTGTGATTTATAAGTGAAGTAGCTTTTGAACCATTTGAGATTAGAATAAGCCTAGTTTTTTAATCTTTTAAGAAGAAGTCCAAGATACACTAAATCAAAGATCTTCAAAAACTATTGGTAGATGGCTGTGTTTATTTCCTGTATATTTAATTTTATATGTATTGTGTGTAGAAATGACAGTAGTGTTGTGGTCTAGTTAAAAAAACATGATGGGTTGGGAAGAGTATGGTATTTGTAATTACATGGCTGAGTGGTTGTATATTTTTTTCAATTTTTGAGAATCTTTATAGTTAGAGAGCTGTAAAAGGTATGAAGTTTGAGACAGTGAAATCTGGGCCGTTCTTTGTGGATGCGGGTGATGTAAGATTGGTTTCAGTCATGAAGTACATACTATGAATATATGAACTTAGAAAGTAGTATGAACAAGGATGTCGATAGTGTAAGCTATTGAGTTGGCTCCTGTTCTGAGGAATTTTAGGGGTGACAGGTTAGAGACTTGGTTGGAAGACTTAAGTTTCTTTAAATATGTTTTTATTTCTTGTGCTGATATAGGCAGAATGACAGTGTGGCCTTTTATTGGAAGGCTAGTATTGGAAGACAAATCTTGTTTGGTGAATGAGGTAACTGAACATGTGAAATGCATATTCATTTTGCATTTTGTAGTATAGTTTGTTTCCTTTGGAAAAGGAAAAGAACATTTTTGCTGTTGTGATTAATTTGTTAATAATTTTCCTGAATATTCGATGATTTCTGAGTTGGAACATTTTAACTTACTGAAGGATGAATTCTTTCAGGGGGGTCAAATCAAGTGTCTGACTTCATTTCTAAGGTCTCTGTGAAAGGTATTCATAGTGCAGGGCTGTGTAAGCCTATAATGTGCATTTGTGGATAGTGGAGTCACAAGTATATGCAAATAAGGTCAGCATAACGTAGTTGTGTTGAATATGGAAAAGTGATGCAATTTCTATAATCATGCCCAGCAATTTCTGTAATAATGCCATTTTTTGCAAATGTGTAAGTTATAGAAAGTTCATCATTTCATACGTGTGAGGTATTTTCCAGAATCATAAATGGTATGTGCCTTGGCATATTGGGACAAGTGTGGCTGAGTGGAGTCACACTAAAAGCATTATAGCAAAGCTGTGGATGATGCAGCAGCTAAAACTGATTTTTTTTAAGTAAAGGGGTTAGAACTGTTTCATACAGGGGTATCCTTTTGTGGATACCTTGATGGTTTCATTAAAGATTAGAAAGGGGGTGATGGGACAGACTGAAAAACGGATGGACAAAACAAAGAGGTGAACACATAAGGGAAACATAAAGTGGGCTGCAGCTGGTAGAGGTGGGAAATGATGGGCACTATGCTTTTGTCAGAGGATAGACTCCCCCTGTTTTCCAACAGTTTTTTTTGTAAGAGGGTAGCATAGATGGGAAATAAAGAAGAAGGTAAAGAAAATTGTAAATGAAGTAGGGCTGAGGAAGTCCCAGCAGTATGCCCAGTCTACAGAGCCTCAAGCGCATTTACTACCAGATGGTGTTGCAGTGGAGGTCCCTGATGTTGAGGGGTAGGGGCCTGTGCTGGATCTGTGGTTAGCACGAATTGGGTGAAAGTGTTTCCTACATACTGAAGAGAGGTTTTGACTGGTGTAATTCTCCTGTACTAACTCTTCCAGTATGTCTTCAACCAAACTCTGAAGCCCCTGTTCAGTGATGCTTGACAGGTTACCACATGCCAGAGTTCCTGAGGACAAACACCTCTATTCCAACTCTGCAAGGATGTGTGATTTCTCCCTTTCCTGGGCAGTACATGTCTATCTGCTCTTAAGGGATTTAAACCTGTATGTTTAAGCCTTAAACTAAATGCCAAAAAATGTATAGTCATCCCCTTTGGGAAAAAAAAAAAGTACCCACAAATTATCACATAGACAGCAACCCACTGAGTACGTAAAAAGTAATCAGAGACCTAGGGACCCAAGTCGACAGCGACCTCTCATTTGACACCCACATTGCCAAAGTGGTTAGAAAAACATTCTACCTTGCACACCTCATCATGAAGGGATTCACATCCAGATCCAAGGATGTCATTGTACCCCTATATTCCTCCCTCATCAGACCCATGATTGAGTACAATGCCCCATTTGGTATGTACCTCACCCGGCATTTGCAACAGTTGGAGAGACCACAAAAGTACCTCACCAAGAGGATCAAGGGTCTCCAACATATGTCTTATTCTGCCAGACTAAAGAAACTTCAGCTCTATTCAGTAGCATACCACCTGCTCAGAGGTGATCTCTGCCTGACGTACAAGGCCATGTCAAATCAGGATCTGATGGACATGCTCCACCTCAAAAAATCCAAATCCATCAGGACCACGAGAGCTAAAGACTTAAACCTTGGCACAAGTATGAATAGGACATGCTGGAGGGATAGATTCATAACCCAGAGGCTTCCCATGCTTTGGAACAAGATCCCAGTTCGTATTAGGCAGAGCCCCTCACTGACTCTCTTCAAGAGAAATCTTGATGAGTGGATGGGAGAACATAAGTTTACCCCAGGGGTCACATCTGTGTCACTGCTAGACAAGGGCACAGTAAACTAATTCTATTATATAAGGGGACCTTCATTGTGTCACTACTAGACTGAGGCACAGTATTCTAAATTTATTCTGTACATTTTTTGTACTATTTCATGGGGTGGCAAAAGCCACATCATTATGGCTAGGCTTACAAATGCCCCAGGGGCAGATAGCCTAGTACTATACTATGAAACTATGAAACTATGAAATAAAAATGAAATAGAAGAGAAGCAGAATAACAAAGTAAAAAGAAACACATAAGCAAAATAATAAATACAACAGAAAAAAAGGATGGGGGAAGGCAAAACAGAAAAAGCAAATAAATCCACACAATACTGTTGTACTGCAAGGTAGCAAGTCAATAAACCACTAAAAAATATTGTTATTGAAGTACGGTCTGTTGGAAGTGCCTGTGGGTACAGCTGGAGGTAATGATTGGGAAAGTGCTTATGTAATGTTTGTGAATGTGTAAGATTAGTGCTTAAGCATACTTGTGAGGAATTGAAATGGCAATGGATTTTTTTCTTTCAGAAGGATTTTATATTTAAATTTGGTACTTTTCAAAAGTGTTACAGCACACCAACATCAAACATGAAAGAAATCATAAAGTACTGCAGTTAATCATGGTTAAAAATGACAATATAACACATTTTTTCTTGATCTGTTCCTGTCTTCATTTGCATTTCTTTTAGCTGTAAAGGTAGAACAGCAATTGTTTGTAGGATTGCCACTGAAATCAGTATTAAAAAAATTTTGTACTGCTCTTTACGCTACCCTGAATCATGTGTAATAATTTGTACCCTGCTTGGCTAAGTAATAGATATCTTATGGACACTGATTACATTTACCAGAAAATTCCACCAGTGTCTTGGTTCTTCTCTTTTCTTGTTGGGAGTTGTACTTGATCTCTTCCTCAGCTAAAAGTAAAAGAGAGAATAATCTTTTTTATCTGTATTTGACTGAATTCCACATATACACATCTTATATTCCCTGTAATCATTTTTATCTTATCCTGTCAGATTGTAAATGTTTAATGCATGTGTGCATTATTGAAATACAGTAGTCAAATATTATATTGCATTGTTTAGGGTAAAAAATAATTATGAATGCAGTTCTGTATTTTGTTTTAAAAAGCATGCAGCACTGTGTGGAAAACCTGAACTGCAAATGGTGAAATTAACAATTCAGGGAAGTGTGAATTTCCTTTTCCACAGAACTTTGTCTAACTTACAAAAATGAAGTAAGACAGCTTGTTCTCTGAAAGGTTATGTGCTGCTCAATATTTCAGCAAAGTAACCCCCCACTCCCCTCCCCTCAACAGTCAGTCTGACTAGGGTGTGGTGATTGTCATTTCAGTCATGTTGTATGTACAGTAAGAAATATCGATGAACAATTAGGTTAAGCAATTATTTTTACCCATGTCTAGTTATCTCTCACAGAAACTGTTTTCTTGTAATAATTAAAAACAGGTCTTTCAACTTTTTCAAGGCAATGCTACACAATTCTTTATATCTGAAACTTCAAGTTTTATTTCATAACTGTAATACGAGCAGTCAACATTACTAATATTTGAACATCACTAATAATATATTTCCAGAGTTACCTGGACATATTATTATTTTTATTTTCTATACAGACACTTTTATTTATTATTGTAACCTTTTAATGCATAGGAGTGTTTTCTCTCTGGCATGAGCAGATGGATGCCTGATTACATAAATGCTATTTATTATTTGTTATGCATTTCAGAATGTCACCTCAAGTACATATTTGCAGGTTAAGATATCTGACTGCTGAAGTGCATGTGCTTGAACATTTTTTCTAACCCCCATTTTGTATAATATATATATATATATATATATATATATATATATATATATATATATATATATATATATATATATACATAAAGAGAGAGAGAGGAGGAGAGACAAAATAAGAAAATGGAGATTAATATAAAGCAATTACCTTTAATATGAATAACTACTTACAAAGAAAAAAAAAATGCTTATCAACAAGATGACCCCTAGACAACCATGAAAGAACAGGCAGTAAAGTGAGCTAGTGTGCCATATATGGGAATTATGTGGACTGTCAGGATGCTGGGTGGAGATGATGTTAATGCACCCCCATGCATTACACACTACCTGGCAATTGATGTAATGGAAGCCCTTCCTATTGTGGTACTGCCCACCCTCTGGACTCGGACAGGCCCTAATTGCAACATGGGTGTAATCTACTACACCAATTACCTCCAGAAAATGTGCCATCCCATAAAAATCATGCATAGTCTGAGCTTCTTCCTGAGGTGACTTTGAGAAATAGATATACTGGTCAACATGTTCCAAGAGTACATCCAGGAACTCCTTCAGTAAACCTGAAGCAGAAGCATGTGAGATCCTCAAGGTCTCCCTAGACTGCCTCTGGAAGGTCATCATAACAAGTAAAGTGAGGGCTATACATACTTTGGTGTCCACAGGAATAAAAATACCACTCATTCCTCCAATAGGTCAAACATGGCCATTTAGATGCTTATAATGTCTCTATCCACTCTAAACTTATCAAGGATTTCTTGATTATCAAAGTTATAATGAATAATCCTTAGCCTACATTTCTGCCTTCTTGATGGGTGAGCCTCCCTGGGTGCAAGTGATTTTGACCCAACCAAGACAAGCAACTGTGTCCTAGGAATAGCAAAGCTCACCTCAAGAGATAGCATTTTCACTTACTGCAACTCTGATACATTTGACAAGGTTTCTCTTTTTATACTGTAACTATGACAAGTATGGGAAAGTGGGAAAAATTGACTATGAATTGCAAATGGTATAACATAGTCTTAATCAGCATAAGATCATGTATGCCACTTCTCATTACCATCTAATTATCTGCTCATTTGCATAGCATTTGGGGACAAAGCAAATTAACGTAAATGTCTCTTTGAACTGGAGCTCAGTTGTGCCTGTCTGCTCACCCCAGAATACCCTAACTCATTTGTGTTATTGACTATAAATACTGTCCTATATGTTTGAAATGCTGCAGTAGTTTCCTGTTTCTTCCAAATATTCCAGACCCTATCCCTTTCAGTCATAAGTAATATGGCTTAAGTAACCACCCAGGAAGCTGGAAATGCTTTAATTTTCTTTATCTTGATTGAGACTGTAGAGTTTAGTATATCTAAGAAGGTAGCTTTGAAAATGTTAACAGCCTTATCTTTGGTAAGATATTTTAGAGCACACCAACTGCATTGCTGAAATATGGAGTTACAGATAACATCTGGCTATGTTTTCATTGGTCTGGTTCAGATCAATGTAATTTTGTTTGATGGATTCATTTGTGCACAACTTATGTATTTTGGGTGTGGTCACTCATAAAGTCTGTGAGAGTACATATAGCATATGACAGTTCTGTATTTTTGGTTTGTATCCAATCCAGGATACATTTCCTCTGGCTTACTTTGTGCATTGTTGTCATTTGAGTAATTATTTGAGTTAGGTTGGAAAGCTTTAGGGAGTTATTCTATATATTTTGCAGGATTTGGTTTGATAGAAACATTCAGTTGATGATTGCATTCCTAGTATGATTATCTCATTTTAACAGTGGACGTTATTCACGCTAGTATGTTTCAAGAGAGTCTATGTTTTTAGCAATTTGATTTGGGGAATGTAGCTAGTAATAATGCTGACTGATAGATGTTATTGATTTTTAGTGTGGCTATTAGTAACTTAAAACTTGAAAACAAGGACATGTTGATTACTGGTGTAGTTAATTCTAGTCTGTTAAAATATATTATTTTTCCAGATAATTTTATTTGATGGTCCTTTCTTATCATATTATATTCAGTGAGGAGTATTTGTTAATTTGGGATAGAGGAATTCAGACATATTTCTATTACAGAAAAACATATCAGATTTTGTAGTGCTCGGTCCAGACATCTATAGTCCTCTAGAATAAGTATTTTGTTTAACCGAACTGTTATAAAAAGTTGAACCAGGATTTCCTTGGATGTCACGAAAGGTAAGGATATGCAGGAATGTGCCCTGTTTTAGAAATAGTAAGCAAGGGGACATCAAGCTCTTTAAAAGAGGTGTTGTTTTTATATAGCTTTTTGTCTTAGATAACAGAGCATATACTAGATGTTATATAGTAGGATGTTTGAGGAGTATTGTAGGAAAAATCATTATAGATATGGTTCTGCTAAGTGTACAGATGATGTGGATAATGCTATCTGGTGATATATGTTGAAATAGTTGGGAAGAAAATGGTGAAACAGGATAGAAAAATGTGATGTAATGGCTTTAGAAGTACTTCACATATGCCAAATAGGCAGTGGAGTTGAATAAATAGAAGATAAACAAAAAAATAGTAGATTCAGGGAAATGTGTAACACCCAGACAAATATTACATTACAGAGGCATTTGTTTTACACAAGAGATCAGAAACCAGGGGAAACTGTTGCAGCTTATACTACTGACCTGAGAAACAAAGCCAAAATGTTTTGGTTTGGTGATTTTAAAGATTAGTTGATAAATGACAGGCTTGTATGTGGCATTATTAGTGCTTTAGTGAGAAAGAATTTGTTTTACGACAGTGATTTAATGCTAAGCAAAGCTACTAAAATCTGTCAAATCCATGAAGTTACACAAAGGCACACAAGTATGCTTGCAAGTGATAAGAGCATGGTTTCAGCAGCTTCCAGAGCAAATGCAGATAGTATGCAACATGTGACAAGCAGAAGCAGGCCTAAGCACATGGCACCTGCCACCCCTTCAGCTTCCCAGGTAAAACCCACAATTTTCCAGCAACTTCTAAGAAAAGGTTCAAAAATGTTGCAAATCAAGTAAACCTCACAACGTTGTAAAGAAGGGTCACTCAGAAAAGCTAGTATATCATAAAGTGAGCTGCAGTTCTACTTTCCACTTAGACGGTCTGTCAGTGATTGGTGAAAAGTCTGATGCAGTGAATTTGTTGGCAAAGAATAAAGTGTTTTGTACTGTCCAGATCAATGGTAAATCTACTGAGCTTAAAGTAGACACTGGCTCAAAGTGTAATGTTATTTCAGCAGACACATTAGCTAAGGTGAGAACTGGTGAACAAATCAACGAGGCCAGTGGTGTGAAACCTTTTGCTTATGGAGGTGAGGAGATTCAAACCAAAGGCTCAGTAATAATTTCATGTTATTTGGCTAGGAATTAATACAGCTTGTTATTCTGTGCAGTTCGAACACCTATGCAGTCATTATTGGGTCTCAGAGACAGTTTGAGAATGAATTTGCTTTCCTTTACCAAAGAAGTTCATCATATAAGCACATATCCTAGTTCCAATTTTACTGAAGCTATTTTCTCAGAGTAAGGTGATGTTTTTGAAGACAAGTTGGGCAAACTTCCAGTTGTGTGTTCTATGAAGTTAGATCCAGAGGTCAGTCCAGTGCTCACACTGGGAAGAAAATTTCCAATAGCTATGCAGAATCAAGTTAAATCTCAGTTGGATAAAATGGTGCAGCAAGGTGAAATTTCTCCAGTCACAGAACCAACTGAATGGGTGTCATCCATGGTAGCAACCCACAAAAAAGGCACAGACAAAATCAGTATATGTAATGACCCAAGAGATTTGAACAAAGCATTAAAGAGACCGCATTATCCAATGCATACAGTTGAGGAAGTCACAGCCATAATGCTAAATACCACTGTTTGTTATGTCTTGGATGCAAAAAGTTTATTTTTGCACATGATGCTTGATCACAAATACTCATTACTGACTACTTTCAGTACCCCATTTGGAAGATACAGATTCCTCAGGATGCCACTTGGAAAAAGTTCTGCAAGTGAAGTCTTTCAGCATGCAATGGAGCAAATTTTTCAGGTTATCTTTGTGCCATAATAGTAGATGATTTATTGGTTGGTGGCAGTGGTGAAGCAGAGGATGGCAGAAACCTTAAGAAAGGTCTAGACAGAGCATGTGAAGTGAACTTAAAGCTCAATCCACTTACCAGAAGTTACATATGTAGGTCATTTATTTACTAGTACTGGCTTATGACCAGACTCGTCCAAGCAAGCAACCATTCTTGAGATGCCAGAACCAGATAATGTTCAAGCTCTACAACATTTTCATGGTATGGTCAACTATTTAGACAAGTTTATACCAGACTTCAGTGAGTTGACAGCACCTTTGAGAGAGCTGAAGTGCAAAGATGTTATATGGTCTTTGCCGGAACAGCATCAGACAGCAATTGAAGACCTTAAGCAGAAAATTGCCACCCCACCTACATTAAGATACTATGATGTCAATAAACCAGTAACTTTTTCCTGTGATGCTTCAAAATCTGGTCTTAACACAGTTATTCTTCAAGAAGACAGACAAATAGCCTATGTATCTAAAACTAATACCCAAACTCAAATGCAATATGCTCAAATTGAGAAAAAACTTTTGGCAATAGTATTTGCATGTTAAAAGTTTCATGATTATATATATATGGTTGAGCTATTCAGATTGAAACTGATCCCCAACCTCTAGTCACTATTTTAAAGAAGCCTATGCATTCAGCTCCAGTGAGATTACAAAGAAAGATGCTCAAATTACAAAAAGTACAACCTCAGAATGGTCTGTACAAAAGACAGACTTCTTTATCTGGCTGATACCTTATCCACATTGCCCAGAAATACAACTGAACAGCTTCATGCAGATAATTTTGACTTTGATGTCATGGTAGTGCATAATTTTTCTACCACAAGACTTGATGGCCTGAGAGATCATACAAAATCTGATCCAATTTTGCAAAAGCACGACCACTACATTAATGTCGCATGGCTGTCAAAGCAATCTAGTGTACAACCTGAAGTGCAAACCTGTTTTCCTTTCAGAAATGAGATGTTGATGGAAGATGGCATTATTTTCAAATGTCCTAAAATTGTCATTCCTGTTTCCTTACATCATGAATAGTTGCATTGTGGTTACCCAGGTTCCAAATCTACCAAAAGAAGGGCAAGAGGACTAGTATTTTGGTCTTATGTATTAAAAGACATTGATAAAGTACTTTCTTCTTGCTTGCTATGCAATAGTACTAAACCACATTTGCAATCAGAACCACTTCAGCTAAGTCAAGTTCCTGAGCTACCTTGGTCAACAGTAGCCACTGATATATTCTAGTGAACAGTCATCATTACTTAATGTTGGTAGATTCTTATTCAAACTGGCTTGAGATTGATTTACTACCTAATCTAATGTCAACTGCTATCACTAAGTTGAAACATCAATTCTCAGTCCATAGTAGTCCACACAAAGTTATTTCTGCCAATAGTACCCAATTTACCAGTCAGTTGTTTCAAAAATTTGCAAAAGAATGGGACTTTGTACATGTTACTAGTAGTCCAGCGTATCCGCAGTTAAATGGACTAGCTGAACATGCAGTACAGAGTGCAAAGCAATTACGGGAGAAGTCAAAGTGTGATAATACTGATGTATTTCTGAATTTACTCAATCTCAGAAATGTACCCTGTGATGATATACTATGCTCGCCTGCTCAGAGACTTCTATCTAGGCAAACTGGAACAACATTGCCTATCAATTCCATTTTGTTGATGCCTAAAGCTAAGAATAACAGAACAATTAGAGCCCAGTTATTCAGAAAGCATTCTTTCCAGAAGTCCAGTTATGATAAATCGAGCAGATTTCTTTGTCCTTTGAAAGAAGGAGAGACAGTGAGGTTACAAACAGTGAAGGGTTTCGACCAGATTGATCAAGTAATAAGTATATGTGCCGAGCTGAGATCCTACTTTGTAGAATCTGAGGGTGTGGAGTACAGGAGAAATCTCAGATATCTTCCTCATGTATAAGAATCAATATTGCAGCATTGTTCCTGTGATACAGACTCTAGATCTCAAAGCAATCTAGACAATGTTCCTGTTGCAGAACATATCTTACCTTCTACTTCCATTCCTGATGATGTTCCTGATGTCCCCAAAGTTGAACATTCAGCAGAGGCAGTACCAATTACTAGACCTAATTCTAATTTCTATGTCACACAATTTGGTTGCATTTCCAGACCTAGTGTGAAATACACAGCAACCTGGACATAATTGTCTATATGTATTTAGTTCTGTATAACTGAATCACAAATAATTATTTGTATCGATTGCATGTCAATTAATGTCATCAATAGTGCATGCCTCATTTCTCAAAGAGGGAGGCTGTAGAATAGTGTGTGTTGTACAATTAAGAAGCATTTTGAGGTCAGCACGTGCATATAAATATCAAGCACTTGCTATCTTCAGTGCCATTTTGAGAGTGCAGCCAGAGAGTGAGTATGTATGAGTTTAATAGCTAGTTTGTTTATAAGTTTATCTAAGTTAAAGTTATTAAGCCTCAATCCTGATGTGTTTGTACATAATAAAGCTGTTTGAACAGAACCCATGAAGGCTCATCTATTTTATCCTGACTGGACGAGTGATAGTGTATATAAGAACCAATGGTAAAACAACAAGAATAATAATGGTTTATTCATGTACAGTTAGAAAACAAAGGGAAGGTTTATTTAAAATGCTATGTTAATATGGACATTGTGATGTAAGGAGATTTTAATTGTAATATAAAATAAAAAACAAAAAGGAAAAATTACAATTGATATAATAAAATTGAGAGAAGTGATAATGTTGGGACAAATGAAAATAGGGGAAGAAAAAGATTTACTTATATATGGAGTAGGCAGAGATAGTTTAGAAGGAAGAAAGATAAAAACAGAATTTTCAGATCATGAAAGATGAAAAGTGATTAGGATGGGAAAAGGGCTTAAAATTGAATGATGTAGATATAAAAAGATATTTAAAGATGAAACTAAAATATTGGAACAGCATATTAATATGACAACAATTTTATTTAGCAGTTGAACAAAATGGTTGTTATAAAAGAAAGACTAAAGAAGCATGTTTAGAAATAGAAGAAGAAAAGCAAAATATACAAAAATAATGAAAGAAACAGAAAATGTGCAATGGAGTGTATGTGGAGATGGAAAATGAAATTATATAAATTAAATATGAAAAGGATGCAGAATATTTCAAGAAGACAACAAACAGTGGTAAAAGGGAAGTAAGAAAAATAATATCATTTTAAATAAGAAAGATAAAAAACAGAATTTAGTAATAGAAAGTATTAATTTTAATAAAGACAAGAAAATAATAACTCAAGATGAGATAGAAAAAAGTGATCAAATATTTAAGTGAAAAATTTAAAGAAGATAGAAATATAAGAAAAGAAAATGGAAAATGGAGAGTTTGAATGAGAAAGAAAAAGAAACATTAACCATTGAAAAAGCTAAGTGGGTATTAAAAAAGTTAATTAAAATTCAGTGCTAGGTCCAGATGGTTTGGATTATAAGTGGTACAAAAATATGAGAGAAGAACAAATATGGTATGTGCATAATTTAATGAACGGATGTAAGAAGGTTGAGTAAAAGAGGAGATCTGTGAATGAGTAATTAAGTTGATATGGAAAATAGGGAATACAAGAGACTTGCACAATTGAAGAATAATAACTTTCATGAATAATAATTGTAACATTTTTATGAAAACAATTCAAACAAAGAATGGCAAATGTATATGTGAGATTTTGGAAAGAAGGAGTTTAGGGTATAAAAATGTAATAATTATTAAAGAGGGTAGTGTATAATACTACAGAAGCAAAAGTTATAATAAGAATGGTAGGATGAGATGTAGAAAGAACATATGATAATATAGAACAAAAACAGTTATGGGATGTTATGGAAGAATGCAAATTGGATAAAATGATTAAATTATTTAGAACTGGATATGAAAATAACTGTAGTAGAGCAATTGTTAATGGTTGGACTATACAAAAAAACCTATGTACAAAAAGATGCTAGATAAGGATGTCCAATAACATGTAGTACATTGTTTGCTTTGGTAGGGAATGCAATTATAAGAGAAGTGAGAAATGTTATGGGCAGTATCATATATAGGTATTGTGGAGAAACAGAATACTTTTAGTTATGAATTATGCAGATAATGTTGTGATTATTGCTAAAATATTTAATGGATAGCAGAAGTATTTAAAGAAGTAAAATAATTGTTAAGCTATGTCGAATTAAAGATAATACAAGAAAGAGTAAAGGACTAGGAAAAATATTTTTTGGGAAATAGAAACTGAATTTAATAATACAGAATCAGATTTTAGGAATATGATTTGGAAGTTATAGACCAACACAAGAACAGTGAATAAGAATATTAGAGGAAATTAAAAAATGAGTAATTTTTGGAAGAGTTTAATGTAGAATTTCTAAAGAAAATATCTCTATTAAATTCAGTACTATTAGGAAAACTTAGTCATTTAGGATCTATAATAGTTTTTCCAGTAGAAGTAGATAAAGAATTACTAGAAATAATATTTTATATATTATGGATATTAAGACTGAATCCAATAAAAAAGAAAATGTTTTATAATAAAGAGGAAAAGGGAAGACTTAACTTAAAAAAAAACATCCAATAGTGCATTTAATATGATTACTTTCTAATGGGTATTAAGTTTAAGACATATAGGGAATGACAAGCCAGTAATAAAATTATAAATAAAATAAATTAAAGTTTCTTAGAAGGAGTAAAACAGAATAAAATAATAAGATACATGACAAATAGAGAAACCAAGTAATGGGGAAAATAAAGTAATGGAAAATTAATATATGCAATTTAGAACAAAGCAGAAAGATCATCATCTCATCATTACCATCATCCTCAACCCATTTTTCCCATTTTCTACATGGTGTCAGGGAATCATGTTAACTGCTGCCATCTTTCTTGATTCAATGCCACACTCCTGCCTTTTTCAACATTCATGCCTGCTTGTTGTAGATCTTCTTCCACAATCCATTCACCTCTTTGCTGGATATCATTGTTTCCTCTTACCTCCTTCCTCTCTTTCCCAAATCTTCTTCATCAGATTGTCTTCTGCTTTTCTGCATGTGTCCAAACCACCTCAATCTGCTCAGCAGAAACATACAATATAGGAAAGTTATGCTGGCATTTTTTATGTTGATCCATGTGATGGGTATAAGTGAAAAAAAATCAAGAGGCTATAAAAGAGAGGAAAGAATGTTTTAAAAATGGGAGAAAGGAAATATTTTTATATGGAGACTAATGTTAAGAAAATTACCAGTAAAAGGAGAAATGAAGTAAAATTAGACCTGTTAGTAACAGCCTGCATTTAATTGCTGGAACCTGTGTTCTGAGAGACTGCCTTCCAATCAATCTGCAAATGTAAAGAGCTGAGTATACATTTTTTGCTTTTAGAATTTGTTAATTGCTGCTTAGATCTCTTTTGTAACTATTGTCTCCCTATTCTGAGAGACTGCTTTCCAATCTATCTGCAAATATACAGAGCTGAGTATATATTTTTGGTTTTAGAGTTTGTACTGTTAGTTGTTGCTTAGATCTCTGTTGAAACTGTCCCCCCCCCCCATTTTCTGCCGTGTCTTCAGTTGGTATAACTGTTTTTTATAGCTTGTGTGTTATCTAACTCAAGGATCACTTGCATAAAATTAGACCTGTCAGTAACAACCTGCATTTAATTGCTGGAACCTGTGTTCTGAGAGACTGCCTTCCAATCTATCTGCAAATATACAGAGCTGAGTATAGTTTTTTTTGGTTTTAGAGTTTGTTAATTGTTGCTTAGATCTCTGTTAAAACTGTTGTCTCCCTGTTCTGAAAGACTGTTTTCCAATCTATCTGCAAATATACAGAGCTGAGTAGATTTTTTTTGGTTTTAAAGTTTGTTAATTGTTGCTTAGATCTCTGTTGAAACTGTTGTCTCCCTGTTCTGAGAGACTGCTTTCCAATCTATCTGCACATATATAGAGCTGAGTATTTTTTTTTTGGTTTTAGAGATTTTACTGTTAGTTGTTGCTTTGAGCTCTGTTGAAACTGTTTTTTTTCCCACCCATCCTCCCTATTTTTGGTTTGTAGTTTAAATTTGGTGGCTTTTGCAGTTGCCCGCCCCACTGTTGATTTGATCTGAGACACTCCCACAGTCCCATCTCTTTACCACATTCTACCTAATAAACTCTTTCTGCACTTGCTTTTAGTCCTTTTTAATTTAATTGCATTTTTAAAACTGTGTTTGGTCTAATATTGCTACATACTCAAGTGTACTAGCTTGCACTGTATGTGAATTGTTTTTACTACTGTTTTTGCTACTTTTCTGTAAAAAAAAAAAACTGTAAGCTTGTTTCCTACCTTTCCTGTAACTAGTGTTCCAGATACATATTTGTTGTATCCAGGACTGTATGTAAGCTTCTGAGCCCCCAAGCCTTTCTGTGTTGGAGGGAAGCCTTATAGCTTATCAGTGGGAGTGGTAAGCACTAGGTAACCTGTCTACCACATGAGGAGTGGTTCTGGCCCAGAAATTGTAGTTATGGGCAGTTTGGGCAATCTCTTCCATCTCTCTCAATTTTCTGATTTGAAAGCCTGCATTTGTACTTGTTTCTGTCCTGTAACTCATCTAGTGCAAATACAGATTCTTAGTTTTAGCACTTAAATTTGCTTATTCGTGCTCAGAACTTGTTCAGTACTTGTAAGCACTAAATAAGCTACTAATTACTATAGCAATCAACCTTCCTCAATACCTAGAGGAAAACAGTTTTTATACTTACTTTTTTCACTTGCTTAGAGAAAAACAGCTCTTGTACTCACTTTCCTCACTTATCTAGAGGAAAATAGTTTTTTATTCAGACATATCCAAAGGTCAGCTCCCAGTGTTCTTCCCTGTTTATCTGATGAATCTGGGCATCTTGAGGCAAGGTAGAAATTGCCTCATGTACACAGACAACCCTCTCCTCCTACCACCCAACACTATAACCTGTGAGAGATGCAGTTATCTAGCCAAACTGGAGGTAAACCTCTCTCCAACCAAGACTGAACTTGACAGTCATGAGGAGAAGGTAAACATTTGCACCACACCACACTCATCACATAGTCTCGCTAAATCTACACCACCAAAATCCACACATAGTAACACAAAAACATTTGCAGAGGCTTTCAATAATAATCTGTCTAAGCAACAGAGACTTCCAAAGCAGAAATGCAAGCAACCTCCATCCCCCAACATAACCCAAATGACACATAGCCCAGAGACTCAGTGTGCCACTCAACCACAGCCAATAAGGCAAAACAACGTACCCAACACAGTAGTCATAGGTGACTCTATAGTCAGTCACACTGATGTCCCACTCACCAGGCTAAACAAGGAGAAGGTTACTGTCAGCTGCCTGTCGGGTGCCAGGATCCGCCACATAACCCACATACTCAGGTCACTCCACAACAAATACAAATATGACTCTGTCATTGTCCATGTTGATGTGAATGACCTGTGACATACCTCCCTGGACTACATGAAAAGAGACATGGAAGAGCTCTCTGATCTTGTAACCCAGGCAGGTATGACCCTAGCCCTGAGTAGCATTCTGCCATCACCCAGAATGATACCGCAGTACAAGGACAAAACGACTGACTTCAACAATTGGCTAAGCATCTGGTGTCATTCTAAGGGGATCCAGTATCTGTCTGCTTGGGATGACATGGTCGGCAGACCACGATGCTTTGCCACAGATGGCCTGCACCTGTTGCCCCTGAGATTCTGGATACTGGCTAAGGCTCTTGCTGGCCCTAGAGTGCCTTTTTTAGGCAAGGTCCAAATAACAGATTCACCACCGTAACAGGAACAGGCAAGCAAAAGCTGAGGGTAATGCTACTCAATGCTAGAAGTCTAAATCTCAAAATGCACTCACTCGGGGCACTCCTTAAAATGAAGAACATCGATATCTGTGCAGTGACTGAGACCTGGTTCAAGGCTCCAGAGAGCACCCCTGCACTACCAGGCTATAACTCATACCACACTTTTCTGCCATATAACCTGGACCGAAACACCAAAGGCGGAGGTGTGTCCTTATTCATTAAGGATATCCACACCTCCAGGCTAGTTGCTCAGCATAATGCATCCAAGGTTATCCAAGTGCAACTAACTCTGAGAAAAACTGCAATCCAAATTATAGCTTGCTACAGATCACCCACCATGCCCCAGGATTCCCACTCCTCTTTTCTTGATTTACTGGAAAATATTAGGGTTCAACCAAACACCCTAATAATGGGCGACTTCAACTACCCCACCATTAACTGGGAAAACTACTCGTGTACCAACTCCTTAGCTCAAAGCTTTCTGGAATTCATAAACTCCAATGCCCTGGATCAACTTATCCACACCCCCACCAAGGGCAACAATATCCTAGACCTAGTCATTACCAACATGAGTGACTGGTGTTTCACACCTGAAGTCAACTCCTCATTGGTCAGATCTGACCATAAGCTAATCACCCTTGATATCCACATCCCCCCCCCCCCCCCCCTCATTAAGGAAACTATGGTAAAAAATTTCTCCAAAGCCAACTTCATGCTTCTTGAGACAGAAGTGGTGAACTTCATGACACCCATGCAGATGGACAATACAGTTACAACTGCTGAATCCTACACAAATGCACTGTATAAGCACTTACATGAGTGCATGGATCATGCTATCCCAAACAGAACCAAGACGCTATGCTCCAAAAAAGGAAGCCAATCTGGTGGTCCCCTGCCATAAAGAAACTGTACAACAGAAGGAAGAAACTGTTGCAAAAGAGAGTAAAATCACATGAGTGGAGGAGCTCCTTGGTCAGCCTCAGTAAGAAGCTGAAATCCCTTATAAGATCCTCCAAAGCTAGCTACAAAAACAAAATTGCCACTAATTCTAAGGACAACCACAAAGCATTCTATAGCTATGTCAAGAATCTCGATGGCAATACCCAGATCTGTTCGGAGTTACAGCACAATGGCACGAAAATTACAGAACCAACTGATATTGTCAACATCCTGGCAGATAGGTGCACTGCTAACTTTATCACCCCCGACCCCCTAAAGGGCCCATATCTATACAGGAAGAATGCAGAGTCCCTGTAATCACAACTATGCAGATAAAAGCTACACTCTCTAAAGCCAAAAACACAGCATCCATGGGACCAGACAACATCCCAGGCTGTGTTTTACACGAACTTCAGAACGAACTGGCTCCCCACTTAAGCACCATGTTCAATAATAGCCTCGCATCAGGCTTTGTGCCCACTGAATGGTGCACAGCAACAGTTATCCCACTCCACAAACGGGGAGCCACCACTGATCCCGGGAACTATCGACCTATTAGACTGACGAGCCTGGTCTGCAAGGCCATGGAACATATCATCATGGAACTCATAAACAAAGACATTAGTAACCTCCAAACTCTGGATCCCAACCAGTTTGAGTTTGTGAAAGCCAAGTCATGCCTCCTGAACCTGATCAACTTCTTTGAGGCAGTCACCAAAGCCATAGATGAGTAAGGTGGTTCACACAGCCTATCTTGACCTCGCTAAGGCTTTTGACACCATCCCCCATGCTGGAATTATAGCTAAACTCACTAAACTAGGTATAAATCCCTACGTCACAAGATGTGTTGCCAACTGGCTCCCTGACAGAATCCAAACTGTAAAAGTTGCAGACTCCAAATCTGACCTCAAAGCAGTGACAAGTGGAGTACCACAGGGTTCCATCCTGGGACGTCTCCAGTTTGGTATCTACTTCTCTGAAGTACAGGCTAACACAGAAGGCCTCTGGCTAATGAAGTTCACAGATGACTGCAACCTAGGAGCCATAGTCAAGTCCCCAAATGATGTGAACATCCTACAGAAGGGCCTCGCTGAGACAGATGCCTGGTGTCAGAGCCATGGCCTCAAGCTCAATACCAAAAAGTGCAGTGTCATCCCCTTTGGTAAAAAATCTGTACCCATGAACTACCACATAGGCAGCAATCTACTTAACACCGAATGTGTGATAAGAGACCTTGGGACCCAGGTGAACAGTAGTCTCTCCTTTGATAGTCACATCATCACAGTAGTCAGGAAGTCCTTCTACATGGCACACATCATCATAAAAGGGTTTTCATCCAGGAAAAAAGAGGTCATTGTTCCTCTCTACTCAACATTCATTAGACCCATTATAGAGTACAACGCCCCTTTTGGAATGTACCTCACAAGACATCTGCAGCAACTCGAAAGGCCACAGAAGTACTTCACAAAAAGGATTACTGGCCTCAAACAAATACCCTACACTGACTGCCTCAAAAAACTCCAGCTTTATTCCGTAGCATATTGCCTACTCTGAGGTGATCTCTGCCTAACATATAAAGCTATGTCAAACCCAGAGCTGTTGGACATGCTACACCTAAAGAAATCCCAATCCCTCTGAGCTACATGCTCTAGGGACCTAAACCTTGTCACCACAATAAACATGATATGCTGGAGGGATAGATTCCTGTCCCAGAGAGTTCCCATACTCTGGAACAGGCTAACCATCTATGTCAAGCAAAGTTCTTCATTAGCACTCTTCAAGAAAAATCTTGACGAGTGGATGGCAAATAGGAAATACACCCTGGGGATCACTTCTGTGTCTCTGCTCGACAGTGGCACAGGAAAATAACTTTCTTGGGGGGGCGTAAGCCAGGAAACTTTGTTGGCTAGGATA